>NW_027095490.1:0-25688 GCF_036850765.1 Saccopteryx bilineata | reverse complement strand
CACATGAGCATGTCTCTCTGGGTCCACAGTGTCTGTCATTTGTGGATATCTGTGTACATATGGAAATGATTATTTATTCATTCATTTAGGAAACACTTATTGTAATTCTATTATATGCCAGGCACTCTGCTCGACACTGGATGCCTCTAGTAAATGAGATAAACTTGCTTTCTCTCTTTATGAATACTACCCTCTCCTGGGGTAGACAGAGGAAAAAATATACATAAGTTAAATAATCGTGAGTTGAAACAAGCAATGTATTTGGTAGTGCAATATCTTAGGTGTCAGTTATGATTTATTATGGCGAGGTTCAGAATATCAGTTTCTCAGAAGGCAGAGCTGAGACATAAGACTCAGTTTTACAGCAATGCGTGTCCTCAGGTATAAAACTGAGAAAATATAGAAGTTATGAATCAAAGACCCTGGGATGTGTTCTGCGAGCAAAAGAACCTAGCTTGAATGTTGTGACCAATTCTCAGATAAATTCTGATGTCCAAGCCTAGGAGATCTCTCAGTCTGGACTGCTACCATGGCAAAAAAAAAGTCCATGTTAAGAAAGGGTCACTTTCTGCTAAACAATTAGATATCGTGTTTATGCCCCTGAATTATAAGTGCAAAGAAAAGTCTTCTGGTGTTGTTGCCACAGAAGACTAAAAGTTCTTTTGATATTTTAATTACCTCTGATTTTCTCTTGTCCATTTTTTCCTCAAAACACAATGGCTTGCTCTTGCCAGAGGGCTCAGGATTATAGCTTCATATCTATATGCTAGTGTCAGAGGTTTGCTCATGGGTCAAGGCACACACCGAAATAGATAGATGTTTCTGACTATCTGTCCTTCTTTTCCCCCATTTTCCAGCCTTTGATGTAAATAAATAAATAAAAGCATAAATGACAATATCGTTTTTGTTGTTGTTGTTTTTCTGAAGCTTAAATTGCAAAGAAGAATAAAATATCTTTTTTCAAAGTCTCACCGCAAGGAAAAAAAATGGTAAGTTTGTAAAGTACCATATGTCCCCATGTATAAGAAGCCTCCCTGTATAAGACCCACCTTAATTTTGGGGCACTAATTTAGAGAAAATGATAACAAATGCGAGTAAATGGGAAATGCAAGTATCAAATCTTGCAACCAAATAAGAAGACGCACCCAGTTTTCTAACCCCACATTTTTCCAAAAAGATTAGTCTTATACAAGGAAAAATATGGTATACACCCTCACATGTCTCACTGAACTTTTTTTTCTTTTTCAGAGACAGAGACAGAGTCAGAGATAGAGAGAGATATAGGGACAGACTGACAGAAATGGAGAGAGTTTTTATTATGTTCCAGGTCACAGATCAATCATCAGTTTTACATATGACACCTTACACTGTTCATTGACTCCTGTCTCATATGTGCCTTGACCAGGGGGCTACAGATGATCCAGTGACTGCTTGCTCGAGCCAGCAACCTTGGTCTCAAGATGGTGAGCTTCGCTCAAACCACATGAGCCCACGCTCAAGCTGGCGCCCTTGGAATCTCAAACCTCGGTCTTCCGCATTCCTGTCAAATGCTGTAAACACTGCACCATCGCCTGCTCAGGCTGTGAACAATTTTTTCTATTATTTTTCTGGACTTTATTTAGTATCCCAGTTCTCAATGTGGGTGGAATGCCTGTGTATTTTAGGTTTTCTTGCCCTAAATTTTATTCATCATTGCATCTTTCCATAGGTTTCTTTATGTAGTTTTTATTTCAATTCATTTTAAGGCATTTTGTAACTTGAATTGTGATTTTGAGAAGGCGGATATTTAGGAGTGAATAAATAAGGGCTTTTGGCCCTGGCCGGTTTGTTTCTCGGTAGAGCGGCGGCCTGGCATGCAGAAGTCCAGGGTTCGATTCACTGCCAGGCCACACAGGAGAAGCGCCCATCTGCTATCCACCACTCCCACTCTCCTCCCTCTCGGTCTCTCACTTTTCTTCCCGCAGCCCAGTCTCCATTGGAGCAAAGATTGCACGGGTCCTGGGGATGGCTTTTTGGCCACTGCCCCAGGTGCTAGATTGGCTGTGGACACGGCAGAGCGATGCCCTGAAGGGGCAGAGCATCGCCCACTGGTGAACAGAGAGACGTTCCCTGGTGCTCGTGCCAGGTGGATCCCGGTCGGGCGTATCCTGGAGTCTGTCTGACTGTCTCTCCACGTTTCTAGCTTCGGAAAAATACATTTAAAATGGGGATTTTTAGTTAATTTTATTACTGTTTACTATATTATGTGTAATGACACCGAGAAATATGATTTGTATCAATTCTAAGGTGAGAGGTGGTTGAAACTTGCTAGAGAGAACATATAGGATTATCTGGGGTTAATATATTCCAAGTGTGCTTCTTTGCTGCCACCTCGTTTTCATCTTGTGAGTAATAGCTCAGAGCAGTTTACCTTGAAACCTACAGTACTTGGGTGTTGTGAGTTATCCATCAATGTTGAATCCAAGGCTATCTAAAAGAAACATTTATAACTTGCAAATAGAAGGAATTTCTGGCTACTGCTTGCTACTCCTTTCAACGTTAACTGTAGTGAGAACAAGAGATATACTTGGTATCATTTCAATCCTCTGAATTTGGCTGGAACTTGCTCCAGGGCACATACATTAATGGTCTCTGGTACATGGGCTTCTCTGCTGCCACCTCCTGTGCATCTTCGGAATCACGCCTCACTACAGGTTCAAAAGAATAGTTTGGTAGAGAACATTGTCCATAAAGGTCATTTCCAACTTGCAGTTTCTGTGAAGCTTTTGAGTATCCTTAGTGGTTTGTTTTCTTAAAATCTCTTGGTTCATCCCCTTTTTCTTCTTTGTTTCCAGCCATGCTTTCATAAAGCCCTTGAAAGTGCCCATCATATACCAGGCACTGTGCCAGTATCTCATGTCCTGCACTAAATGACTTCCCATTCTACTCTTTTAAATTCTGTCTTTTGAATTCCTTCTATATAAAACTACTTCGTGTATTGTTAAATAGGTTGTGCTTTGATCTGACAGGTATGTTGAATTTCAGCTGTTTTTTATTATACAAAAGATTCTTATTGCAGAAGGGCAAGAAAAGTGATCTGAAAACAACAAAAACATATTTTCATACAGATATATCTACTGTTCATATTAGGACATTTCCTTTCCATATTCTTTTTGTACCTAGTATATTTCTCTATGTGTATATACTCAGGTTCACGGGGTGTGTGTACATCTGTGTGCATAGATGCGCATTGCACATGAGCATGTCTCTCTGGGTCCACAGTGTCTGTCATTTGTGGATATCTGTGTATGTATGCAAATGATTATTTATTCATTCATTTAGGAAACACTTATTGTAATTCTATTATATGCCAGGCACTCTGCTCGACACTGGATGCCTCTAGTAAATGAGATAAACTTGCTTTCTCTCTTTATGAATACTACCCTCTCCTGGGGTAGACAGAGGAAAAAATATACATAAGTTAAATAATCGTGAGTTGAAACAAGCAATGTATTTGGTAGTGCAATATCTTAGGTGTCAGTTATGATTTATTATGGCAAGGTTCAGAATATCAGTTTCTCAGAAGGCAGAGCTGAGACATAAGACTCAGTTTTACAGCAATGCATGTCCTCAGGTATAAAACTGAGAAAATATAGAAGTTATGAATCAAAGACCCTGGGATGTGTTCTGCGAGCAAAAGAACCTAGCTTGAATGTTGTGACCAATTCTCAGATAAATTCTGATGTCCAAGCCTAGGAGATCTCTCAGTCTGGAATGCTACCATGGCAAAAAAAAGCCCATGTGAAGAAAGGGGTCACTTTCTGCTAAACAATTAGATATCGTGTTTATGCCCCTGAATTATACGTGCAAAGAAATGTCTTCTGGTGTTGTTGCCACAGAAGACTAAAAGTTCTTTTGATATTTTAATTACCTCTGATATTCTCTTTTCCATTTTTTCCTCACAACACAATTGTTGCCAGAGGGCTCAGGAGTATAGCTTCATATCTATGCGCTAGTGTCAGAGGTTTGCTCATGGGTCAAGGCAAACACCGAAATAGATAGATGTTTCTGACTATCTGTCCTTCTTTTCCCCCATTTTCCAGCCTCTGATGTAAATAAATAAATAAAAGCATAAATGACAATATCGTTTTTGTTGTTGTTTTTTTGAAGCTTAAATTGCAAAAAGAATAAAATATCTTTTTCAAAGTCTCACCCCAAGGAAAAAAAATGGTAAGTTTGTAAAGTACCATATGTCCCCATGTATAATAAGCCTCCCTGTATAAGACCCACCTTAATTCTGGGGCACAAATTTTGAGAAAATGATAACAAATGCGAGTAAATGGGAAATGCAAGTATGAAATCCTGCAACCAAAGAAGAAGACGCATCCAGTTTTCTAACCCCATATTTTTCCAAAAAAATTAGTCTTATACAAGGAAAAATATGGTATACACCCTCACATGTATCACTGAACTTTTTTTTCTTTTTCAGAGACAGAGACAGAGTCAGAGATAGAGAGAGATATAGGGACAGACAGACAGAAATGGAGAGAGTTTTTATGTTCCAGGTCACAGATCAATCATCAGTTTTACATATGACACCTTTCACGTTCATTGACTCCTGTCTCATATGTGCCTTGACAGGGGGCTACAGATGATCCAGTGACTGCTTGCTCGAGCCAGCAACCTTGGTCTCAAGATGGTGAGCTTCGCTCAAACCACATGAGCCCACGCTCAAGCTGGCGCCCTTGGAATCTCAAACCTCGGTCTTCCGCATTCCTGTCAAATGCTGTAAACACTGCACCATCGCCTGCTCAGGCTGTGAACAATTTTTTCTATTATTTTTCTGGATTTTATTTAGTATCCCGGTTCTCAATGTGGGTGGAATGCCTGTGTATTTTAGGTTTTCTTGCCGTAAATTATATTCATCATTGCATCTTTCCATAGGTTTCTTTATGTAGTTTTTATTTCAATTCATTTTAAGGCATTTTGTAACTTGAATTGTGATTTTGAGAAGGCGGATATTTAGGAGTGAATAAATAAGGGCTTTTGGCCATGGCCGGTTTGTTTCTCGGTAAAGCGTTGGCCTGGCATGCAGAAGTCCAGGGTTCGATTCTCTGCTAGGCCACACAGGAGAAGCGCCCATCTGCTATCCACCACTCCCACTCTCCTCCCTCTCGGTCTCTCACTTTTCCTCCCGCAGCCCAGTCTCCATTGGAGCAAAGATTGCACGGGTGCTGGGGATGGCTTTTTGGCCAGTGCCCCAGGTGCTAGAGTGGCTGTGGACACGGCAGAGCGATGCCCTGGAGGGGCAAAGCTTCGCCCACTGGTGATCAGAGAGACGTTCCCTGGCGCGCGTGCCAGGTGGATCCCGGTCGGGCGTATCCTGGATTCTGTCTGACTGTCTCTCCACGTTTCTAGCTTCGAAAAATTACATTTAAAAAGGGGATTTTTAGTTAATTTTATGACTGTTTTCTATATTATGTGTAATGACACCGAGAAATATGATTTGTATCAATTCTAAGGTGAGAGGTGGTTGAAACTTGCTAGAAAGAACATATAGGATTATCTGGGGTAAATATATTCCAAGTGTGCTTCTTTGCTGCCACCTCGTTTTCCCCTTGTGAGTAATAGCTCAGAGCAGTTTACCTTGAAACATACAGTACTTGGGTGTTTTGACTTATCCATCAATGTTGAATCCAAGGCTATCTAAAAGAAACATTTATAACTTGCAAATAGAAGGAATTTCTGGCTACTGCTTGCTACTCCTTTCAACGTTAACTGTAGTGAGAACAAGAGATATAATTGGTATCATTTCAATCCTCTGAATTTGGCTGGAACTTGCACCAGGGCACATACATTAATGGTCTCTGGTACATGGGCTTCTCTGCTGCCACCTCCCGTGCATCTTCAGAATCACGCTTCACTACAGGTTCAAAAGAATAATTTGGTAGAGCACAGTGTCCATAAAAGTCATTTCCAACTTGCAGTTTCTGTGAAACTTTTGAGATCCTTAGTGGTTTGTTTTCTTAAAATCTCTTGGTTCATCCACTTTTTCTTCTTTGTTTCCAGCCATTATGAATCAAATACGCTGGGATATGTTCTGCGAGCAAAAAACCTAGCTTGAATGTTGTGACCAATTCTCAGATAAATTCTGATGTCCAAGCTGAAGAGATTTCTCAGTCTGGACTGCTGCCAAGGCACAAAAAAAGCCCATGTTAGGAAAGGGGTCACTTTCTGCTAAACAATTAGATATCGTGTTTATGCCCCTGAATTATAAGTGCAAAGCAAATTCTTCTGGTGTTGTTGCCACAGAAGACTAAAAGTTTATTTGATATTTTAATTAACTCTGTATTCCTCTTGTCATTTATCTCCTCAAAACAAAATGGCTTGCTCTTGCCAGAGGGCTCAGGATTATAAGTTTTACATCTATAAGCTAGTGTCAGAGGTTTGCTTCTGTGTCAATGCACACACCAAAATAGATAGATGTTTCTCACTATCTGTCCTGCTTTTCCCCCATTTTCCAGCCTCTGATGTAAATAAATAAATAAAAGCATAAATGACAATATCGTTTTTGTTCTTGTTTTCTTTTTGCAGCTTAAATTGCAAAGAAGAATAAAATGTTTTTCAAAATCTCACCCCAAGAAAAAAAAATGGTAAGTCTATAAAGTACCATATGTCCCCATGTATAAGAAGCCTCCCTGTATAAGACGTACCTTATTTAGGGGCACAAATTTTGAGAAAATGATAACAAATGCGAGTAAATGGGAAATGCAAGTATTAAATCCTGCAACCACTGAAGAAGACGCACCCTGTTTTCTAACCCCACATTTTTCCAGTAAGATTAGTCGTATACAAGGAAAAATATGGTATACACCCCTAAATGTCTCACTGAACTTTTTTTTCTTTTTCAGAGACAGAGAGAGAAAGAGTCAGAGAGAGAGCGATATAGGGACAGACAAACAGAAATGGAGAGAGTTTTTATTATGTTTCAGGTCACAGATCAATCATCAGTTTTACATATGACACCTTACATGTTCATTGACTCCTGTCTCATATGTGCCATGACCAGGGGGCGAGAGATGATCCAGTGACTGCTTGCTCGAGCCAGCAACCTTGGGCTCAAGCTGGTGAGCTTCGCTCAAACTACAGAGCCCACGCTCAACCTGGCGCCCTTGGGATCTGAAACCTCGGTCCTCCGCATTCCTGTCAAATGCTGTAACCACTGCACCATCGCCTGTTCAGGCTGTGAAAAATTTTTTCTATTACTTTTTCTGGATTTTATTCAGTATTCTGGTTCTCAATGTGGGTGGAAGGCCTGTTTATTTTAGGTTTTTTGTTCTAAAATATATTCATCATTGCATGTTTCCATCGCTTTCTTTACGTAGTTTTTTTTTCAATTCATTTTAAGTCATTTTGTAACTTGAATTGTGATTTTGAGAAGGCGGTTATTTACGAGTGAATAAATAAAGGATTTTGGCCCTGGCCGGTTTTTTCCTTGGCAGAGCGTCGGTCTGGCATGCAGAAATCTAAGGTTCAATTCCTGGCCAGGCTTCACAGGAGAAGCGCCCATCTGCTATCCACTACTCCCACTCTCCTTCCTCTCAGACTCTCAGTTTTCCTCCCGCAGCCCAGTTTCCATTGGAGCAAAGATTGCATGGGTGCAGGGGATGGCTTTTTGGCCACCGCCCCAGGTACTAGAGTGGCTGTGGCCGCAGCAGTGCGATGTTCTGGAGGGGCAGAGCATCGCCCACTTGTGAGCAGAGAGACGCCCCCTGGCGCGCGTGCCAGTGGATTTTGGTCTGGCGTATCCTGGAGTCTTCTGACTGTCTCTCTACGTTTCTAGCTTCGGAAAAATACACTTAAAAAAAGGATTTTTAGTTAATTTTATTACTGTTTACTATATTTTGTGTAATGACACCAAGATATATGATTTGTATCAATTCTAAGGTGAGAGGTGGTTGAAACTTGCTTCAAAGAACATATAGGATTATCTGCGGTAAATATATTCCAAGTGTGCTTCTTTGCTGCCACGTAATTTTCCCCTTGTGAGTAATAGCTCAGAGCAGTTTAACTTGAAACATACATTACTTGAGTGTTGTGAATTATCCATCAATGTTGAATCCAAGTCTATATAAAAGAAACATTTATAACTTGCAAATAGAAGGAATTTCTTGATACTGCTTGCTGCTCCTTTCAACGTTAACAGTAGTGAGAAGAAGATATATACTTGGTATCATTTCAATCCTCTGAATTTGGCTGGAACTTGCTCCAAGGCATATACATTAATGGTCTCAGGTACATGGGCTTCTCTGTTGCCACGTCCTGTGCATCTTCGGAATCATGCCTCACTACAGGTTCAAAAGAATAGTTTGGTAGGGAACATTGTCCATAAAGGTCATTTTTAACTTGCAGTTTCTGTGAAGATTTAGAGTATACTTAGTGGTTTGTTTTTTTAAAATCTTTCGGTTCATCCCATTTTTCTTTTTTGTTTCCAGCCATGCTTTCATAAAACCCTTGAAAGTGCCCATCATATACCAGGCACTGTGCCAGGATCTCATGTCCCTGCACTAAATGACTTCCCATTCTACTCTTTTAAATTCTGTCTTTTGAATTCCTTCTATATAAAACTACTTCGTGTATTGTTAAATAGGTTGTGCTTTGATCTGACAGGTATGTTGAATTGCAAGTGCTATTTTATTATACAAAAAGATTCTTATTGCAGAATGGCAAGAAAAGTGATCTCACAACTACAACACATTTTCATACAGTATATATACTGTTCATATTAGGACATTTCCTTTCCATATTCTTTGTGTACCTAGTATATTTCTCTATGTGTATATACTCAGGTTCACGGGGTGTGTGTACATCTGTGTGCATAGATGCGCAGTGCACATGAGCATGTCTCTCTGGGTCCACAGTGTCTGTCATTTGTGGATATCTGTGTACGTATGCAAATGATTATTTATTCATTCATTCAGGAAACACTTATTGTAATTCTATGATATGCTAGGAACTCTGCTCGACACTGGATGCCTCTAGTAAATGAGATAGACTTGCTTTCTCTCTTTATGAATACTACCCTCTCCTGGGGTAGATAGAAGAAAAAACATACATAAGTAAAATAATCGTAAGTTGAAACAAGCCATGTATTTGGAAGTGCAATATCTTTGGTGTCAGTTATGATTTATTATGGCGAGGTTCAGAATATCAGTTTCTCAGGAGGCAGAGCTGAGACATAAGACTCGGTTTTTTTAGCAATGCGTGTCCTCGGGTATAAAACTGAGAAAATATAGAAGTTATGAATCAAATACCCTGGGATGTGTTCTGTGAGCAAAAGGACCTGGTTTGAATATTGTAACCAATTCTCAGATAAATTCTGATGTCCAAGCCTTGGACATTTCTCAGTCTGGACTGCTGCCATGGCACAAAAAAAGCCCATGTTATGAAAGTGTTTACTTTCTGCTAAACAATTAGATATCGTGTTTATGCCCCTGAATTATAAGTGCAAAGAAAAGTCTTCTGGTGTTGTTGCCACAGAAGACTAAAAGTTCTTTTGATATTTTAATTACCTCTGTTTTTCTCTTGTCAATTTTCTCCTCAAAACACAATGGCTTGCTCTTGCCAGAGGGCTTAGGATTAAAAGCTTCACATCTATATGCTAGTGTCAGGGGTTTGCTCCTGGGTCAAGGCACACACCTAAATAGATAGATGTTTCTCACTATCTGTCCGTCTTTTCCCCCATTTTCCAGCCTCTGATGTAAATAAATAAATAAAAGCATAAATGACAATATCGTTTTTGTTGTTGTTTTCTTTTTGCAGCTTAAATTGCAAAGAAGAATAAAATATGTTTTTCAAAGTCTCACCCCAAGAAAAAAAATGGTAAGTTTGTAAAGTACCTTTTGTCTCCATGTATAAGAAGCCTTCCTGTATAAGACGCGCCTTAATTTTTGGGCACAAATTTTGAGAAAATGATAACAAATGCGAGTAAGCGGGAAATGCAAGTATGAAATCCTGAAACCAAAGAAGAAGACGCACCCAGTTTTCTAACCCCACATTTTTCAAAAATATTAGTCTTATACAACAAATATATGGTATACACCCCCAAATGTCTCACTGAACTTTTTTTTCTTTTTCAGAGACAGAGAGAGAGATATATATAGGGACAGACAGACAGAAATGAAGACAGTTTATATTATGTTCCTGGTCACAGATAAATCATCAGTTTTACTTATGACACCTTATATGTTCATTGATTCCTGTCTCATATGTGCCTGGACCAGCGGGCTTCAGATGATCCAGTGACTGCTGGCTCGAGCCAGCAACCTTGGGCTCTAGCTGGTGAGCTTTGCTCAAACCACATGAGCCCACGCTCAAGCTGGCGCCCTTGGGATCTCAAACCTCGATCCTCCGCATTCCTGTCAAATCCTGTAAACACTGCACCATCGCCTGCTCAGGCTGTGAACAATTTTTCTATTACTTTTTCTGGATTTTATTTATTATCCTGGTTCTCAATGTGGGTGGAAAGCCTGTGTATTTTAAGGTTTTCTTGCCCTAAAATATATTCATCATTGCATCTTTCCATAGGTTTCTTTATGTAGTTTTTATTTCAATTCCTTTTTTTTTTTATAATTTTATTTTTTTAATGGGGTGACATCAATAAATCAGGATACATATATTCAAAGATAACAAGTCCAGGTTATCTTGTCGTTCAATTATGTTGCATACCCACCACCCAAAGTCAGATTGTCCTCTGTCACCTTCTATCTTGTTTCCTTTGTGCCCCTCCCACCCCCTATCCCTCTCCCATTCCCCCCTCCCCCCCGTAACCACCACACTCTTATCAATGTCTCTTAGTTTCACTATTATGTCCCACCTACGTATGGAATAATACAGTTCCTGTTTTTTTCTGATTTACTTATTTCGCTTCGTATCATGTTATCAAGATCCCACCATTTTGCTGTAAATGTTCCGATGTCATCATTTCTTATGGCTGAGTAGTATTCCATAGTGTATATGTGCCACATCTTCTTTATCCAGTCATCTATTGATGGGCTTTTTGGTTGTTTCCATGTCCTGGCCGCTGTGAACAATGCTGCAATAAACATGGGGCTGCATGTGTCTTTACGTATCAATGTTTCTGAGTTTTGGGGATATATACCCAGTAGAGGGATTGCTGGGTCATAAGGTAGTTCTATTTTCAGTTTTTTGAGGAACCACCATACTTTCTTCCATAATGGTTGTACTACTTTACATTCCCACCAACAGTGTATGAGGCTTCCTTTTTCTCCACAGCCTCTCCAACATTTGCTATTACCTGACTTGCTAATAACAGCTAATCGAACAGGTGTGAGGTGGTATCTCATTGCCGTTTTGATTTGCATTTCTCTAATAGCTAAAGAAGATGAGCATCTTTTCATATATCTGTTGGCCATTTGTATTTCTTCCTGGGAGAAGTGTCTATTCATATCCTCTTCCCATTTTTTTATTGGATTGTTTGTTTGTTTGTTGTTGAGTTTTATGAGTTCTTTGTATATTTTGGATATTAGGCCCTTATCTGAGCTGTTGTTTGAAAATATCATTTCCCATTTAGTTGGCTTTCTGTTTATTTTGTTATCAGTTTCCCTTGCTGAGCAAAAACTTCTTAGTCTGATGTAGTCCCATTCATTAATTTTTGCCTTCACTTCTCTTGCCATTGGAGTCAAATTCATAAAATGCTCTTTAAAACCCAGGTCCATGAGTTGAGTACCTATGTCTTCTTCTATGTACTTAATTGTTTCAGGTCTTATGTTTAGATCTTTGATCCATTTTGAGTTAATTTTTGTACAGGGGGAGAGACTGTAGTCCAGTTTCATTCTTTTGCATGTGGCTTTCCAGTTTTCCCAGCACCATTTATTGAAGAGGCTTTCTTTTCTCCATTGTGTGTTGTTGGCCCCTTTATCAAAAATTATTTGACTATATATATGTGGTTTTATTTCTGGACTTTCTATTCTGTTCCATTGGTCTGAGTGTCTATTTTTCTGCCAATACCATGCTGTTTTGATTGTCGTGGCCCTATAATAGAGTTTGAAGTCAGGTATTGTTATGCCCCCAGCTTCATTCTTTTTCTTTAGGATTGCTTTGGCTATTCGGGGTTTTTTATAGTTCCATATAAATCTGATGATTTTTTGCTCTATTTCTTTAAAAAATGTCATTGGAATTTTGATGGGAATTGCATTAAATTTGTATATTGCTTTGGGTAATATAGCCATCTTGATTATATTTATTCTTCCTAGCCAAGAACAAGGTATATTCTTCCATCTCATTATATCTTTTTCGATTTCCCTTAACAATGGTTTATAGTTTTCATTATATAAGTCCTTTACATTCTTTGTTATGTTTATTCCTAAGTATTTTATTTTTTTTGTTGCAATCGTGAAGGGGATTATTCTTTTGAGTTCCTTTTCAGTTGTTTCATTGTTGGCATATAGAAAGGCTATTGACTTCTGTATGTTAATTTTGTATCCTGCGACCTTACTGTATTGGCTTATTGTTTCTAGTAGTCTTTTTGTGGATTCTTTGGGGTTTTCGATGTATAGGATCATATCATCTGCAAAAAGTGATACCTTTACTTCTTCTTTTTCGATATGGATGCCTTTTATTTCTTTGTCTTGTCTGATTGCTCTGGCTAGAACCTCTAGTACCACATTAAATAAGAGTGGAGAGAGTGGACAACCCTGTCTTGTTCCTGATTTAAGGTGGAAAGCCTTCAGTTTAGTGCCATTTAATATGATGTTAGCTGATGGTTTATCATATATGGCCTTTATCATGTTGAGATATTTTCCTTCTATACCCATTTTGTTGAGAGTCTTAAACATAAAATTGTGTTGTATTTTATCGAAAGCCTTTTCTGCGTCTATTGATAAGATCATGTGGTTTTTGTTCTTTGTTTTGTTGATATGGTGTATTACATTAACCGTTTTACGTATGTTGAACCATCCTTGAGATTCTGGGATGAATCCTACTTGATCATGATGTATTATTTTTTTAATATGTTGTTGTATTCGATTTGCTAGTATTTTGTTTAGTATTTTAGCATCTGTATTCATTAGAGATATTGGTCTGTAGTTTTCTTTTTTTGTGCCATCCTTGCCTGGTTTTGGTATGAGGGTTATGTTGGCCTCATAAAATGTGTTTGGAAGTATTGCTTCTTCTTCAATTTTTTGGAAGACTTTGAGTAGAATAGGAACCAAGTCTTCTTTGAATGTTTGATAAAATTCGCTGGTATAGCCGTCAGGGCCTGGACTTTTATTTTTGGGAAGGTTTTTAATGGTTTTTTCTATTTCTTCTCTACTGATAGGTCTGTTTAGGCTTTCTGCTTCTTCTTGACTCAGTCTAGGAAGGTTGTATTTTTCTAGGAATTTATCCATTTCTTCTAGGTTGTTGAATTTAGTGGCATAAAGTTTTTCATAGTATTCTACAATAATTCTTTGTATATCTACGGTGTCCGTGGTGATTTCTCCTCTTTCATTTTGGATTTTGTTTATATGAGTTCTTTCTCTTTTTTCCTTGGTAAGTCTTGCCAAGGGTTTGTCAATTTTGTTGATCTTTTCAAAGAACCAGCTCCTTGTTCTATTAATTTTTTCTATAGTTTTTCTGTTCTCTAATTCATTTATTTCTGCTCTGATTTTTATTATCTCCTTTCTTCGGCTGGTTTTGGGTTGTCTTTGTTCTTCTTTTTCTAGTTCCTTAAGGTGGGAAGTTAAGTGGTTCACTTGGGCTCTCTCTTGTTTGTTCATATATGCCTGAAGCGATATGAACTTCCCTCTTATCACTGCTTTTGCTGCATCCCATAGATTCTGATATGTCGTATTGTCATTTTCATTAGTCTGTATATATCTTTTGATCTCTGCACTTATTTCTTCTTTGACCCATTCATTTTTTAAAAGTATGTTGTTTAGTTTTCACATTTTTGTGGGATTTTTTTCCTCTTTTTTGCAGTTGAATTCTAGTTTCAAGGCTTTATGATCAGAAAATATGCTTGGTACAACTTCAATTTTTCTGAATTTGCTGATATTGTTTTTGTGGCCCAACATATGGTCAATTCTTGAGAATGATCCATGTACACTGGAGAAAAATGTATACTCAGTCACTTTGGGATGAAATGTCCTGTAGATGTCTATCATATCCAGGTGCTCTAGTGTTTTGTTTAAGGCCACTATGTCTTTGTTGATTCTCTGTTTGGATGACCGATCTAGAGCCGTCAGCGGTGTATTGAGGTCTCCAAGTATGATTGTATTTTTGTCAGTTTTTGTTTTAAGATCAATAAGTAGCTGTCTTATATATTTTGGTGCTCCTTGGTTTGGTGCATATATATTAAGAATTGTTATGTCTTCTTGATTCAGTGTCCCCTTAGCCATTATGAAATGGCCATTTTTGTCTCTAAGTACTTTTCCTGTCTTGTAGTCAGCATTATCCGATATGAGTATTGCTACACCTGCTTTTTTTTGGATGTTATTTGCTTGGAGTATTGTTTTCCAGCCTTTCACTTTGAATTTGTTTTTATCCTTGTTACTTAGATGAGTTTCCTGTAGGCAGCATACAGTTGGATTTTCTTTTTTAATCCATTCTGCTACTCTGTGCCTTTTTATTGGTGAGTTTAATCCATTTACATTTAGTGTAATTATTGATACTTGTGAGTTCCCTATTGCCATTTTATATCTTGCTTTCTGTTAGTTTTGTGTCTTGTTTGATCCTTCTCTTTCGTTTTTCTATCTTTTGTTTTTATTTGGTTGTATTCCATACATCTTTCCTCTGTTGCTATCTTTTTTATCTCATGTGCTTCTGTGGTGGTTTTTTCAATGGTGGTTACCTTTGAGTAATGAAAAGGGTCCCTACCCTGTTCATTGTAGCGAACTATTTTGTGAATACTTTTGCACTCCATTGTCCTTTGCTACTGTTAATCTCCGTCTTCTCCCCCTCTTTCTTTTTGTTGTTGTCACAGTTTAAATTTGGTTTTATTGTGTTCTTCTTGGAGCTTTTACTTGTGGCTCTGTTTTTTTTTGTTCTTTGTATCTGATTGGAGAACCCCCTTTAGTAATTCCTGGAGTGGGGGTTTTCTGATGATAAATTCCCTCATCTTTTCTGTATCTGTGAATGTTTTTATTTCTCCTTCGTATTTGAAGGATAGCTTTGATGGGTATAGTATTCGTGGCTGAAAGTTCCTCTCTTTCAGGACTTTAAATATTGGGGTCCACTCTCTTCTAGCTTGTAGAGTTTCTGCTGAGAAATCTGATGATAATCTAATGGGCCTTCCTTTATATGTTGTATTCTTCTTTTCCCTGGCTGCCTTGAGAATTTTTTCTTTGCTGTTGGTTTGTGTCAATTTCATTATGATATGCCTTGGAGTAGGTTTGTTGGGGTTAAGAAAACTTGGAGTTCTGTTTGCTTCTTGAACTTGAGGCTTTAGTTCTTTCCACAGGCTTGGGAAGTTCTCATCAATTATTTGTTTAAGTATGTTCTCCATTCCATTTTCTCTCTCTTCTCCCTCTGATATACCTATTATTCTTATGTTATTCTTTTTGATGGAGTCAGATAATTCTTGTAGGGCTATCTCATTTTTTTTAATTTTTGAGTCTCTTTCTTCTTCTCTCTGTTGTGCCTCAAGTTGCTTGTCTTCTATTTCACTAATCCTCTCTTCTATCTGACCTGTTCTATTAGCTAAGCTTGTTACTTCGTTTTTCAGCTCGTGAATTGAGTTTTTCATCTCTGTTTGATTTGTTTTTATAGTTTCAATTTCCTTGGACATATATTCTTTGTGTTCATGGAGTTGTTTTCTGAGCTCCCTATATTGCCTTTCTGTGTTTTCTTGTATATCTCGGAGGATTTTTAGTATTTCTATCTTGAATTCTCTGTCATTTAGCTCCACGGTTTCCAATATATTAAATTTTTTCTCCATAGATTTTTCCTCATCTAGCTGTGTTACCTCTCTTTCTTTTGTATCCATGATATTCGATTTTCTCTTCCTTAATGGCATCTGAGGGTGGTTTTGTTGATAGTATTAATGAGATTTAATAAAGAATAAAAAGTTAAAAAATAAAAAAATAACAAATCGAAAAAAGTTGTTTTTTTTAAAAAAAATTAATAATGAAATAAAGAAAAATAAAATAAAATAAAAATTTTTTAAAAAAAGAAATTATTCCCCCCCTCTTTTTTTCCTCTCCTCTCCTCTCCCCTCTTTCTTGAGAAAATCTTGTGGTGGACTGTGAGTTATAACAAACAATGCCTGTGATGGAGGGCCTGAATTGGGGAAAAGTAATAAAGGGGCAAAAAATAGAGAAAGAAAAAAAAAATGGAAAAAAAAAAAAAGAAAAAAGGAAAAAAAAAGAGCGTATGGACCCACAAAAAGCAAATAAGGAAAAAATTTGGGTCAAGAATAAAATGATTTGCTTTTAGGTGTTGGTTTTCTAAGAGTTATGATGAGAAGAATAAGAGGAAAATGGAAAAATGGGGGGACAAATTAAAAACTTACTATTGTATTTAGTGGAACAAGAACTAGATAATATGGAGAGCCAGGGATGGGAGCACTGCTAGTGAGTTAAAAAGGTGAAGTAAAAACCCCCCAAAATGCCACAAACATAGGTTTGAGTCCCAGATAAGATAATTTGTTTGTTGTTGAGGTTTGAATGAGAGGAGATGTAAAGGAGAAAGGAAGAAACTAATATAGAGGGAGAAAAGAAAGAGAGAGAGAGAAAAAAAGAGGGATCCACTAAAAGAAGAAAAAAGAAAGGAGAGAGAGAGAGAGAGTTAAGGGTTTTGGAGTGCAACCCTCATAGAGAGAAAGGAAGAGAAGAGAAATGATAATGGGAGATGTAACACTTATGGGTAGTGTAATTCAGGGAGAGGAGAGAGTAAGACCGGTAGAGAGTTAATCGGCCAAATTGGAGGAGGAAAAAAAAGTCTCAAGAATGAAGATAATAGAAACAAACGAACAAATATAATAAAATGGGATAGGTTATAAAGTCTGCAGATTATTCTTGATTTTGAGAGGTTATCTTCTTGCTTTTTCTTTTCTCTCCCTCTTCCTGGTCGGTGACTCTGTACCCCGGGTTCTGCCCCTTTGGCACGCTCAGGTAGAGGTTTGCAGTTGATAAGTCTCTATGGCAATGTCATGTATTGTGCTTTATTCTCGTTGGGAGTCGAGGCTCATTAGCATTTATAGGCTCCGACAGTGAGAGAGTCCGTGTTCCTGGAGCCTTTCTCCTAGTCTTTCCTTCCTCAATTAGTAGCCTGATAGTCCAGGTATGGGGTTGCTGCTGCCTCTGCCTGGATAGTAAGAGGCTCAAATTGCTGGCAACTCCCCACTCTATTTCCACTCAGCACAGGGCTCTGGGTAAGGCTCAGTCAGTCAGAGCTGCTAGCATAATCAGGCGGGCTTTCCGCCCACTCGAAGACCTCTGGCTCTGCCACTCTATCTGGTAACACAAGCGGGCGCCCACTTCCGGGGCGCTTGGAGGAAACTCTCACTCACTGTCTGCAACCAGGATATCCGGCCAGCAGTCTCACGCTCTGAGTGAAACCCCCAACCGCAGGGAAAAGTTGCAGCGTTGGAATTGAGTCTCGCTCCGTCCCCGTGCGCGGCTTTTGCAAGGCGCTGGGGCGGCCCGAGATTCCGCTTTGGCCCACACAAAGGCCCCTGACTCTGCCCCTCTGTGCGATAACACGGGCGCGCACTGCCGAGGCACTCGGAGGAATCGCTCACTCCTTATCTGCGCGCGCAAACTAGGATATGAGGCCGGCCGCGTTTCGCTCTGAGTGAAACAGCCTCCAGCACGGAAAATCTCCACCGTTGGGATTAGTTCTCACTCCCTCCCGTGCGTGGCTTTCCCAGGGCGCTGGGGCTGCCCAGAGACTTTGCCCTCAGCCCACAGAAAGGCCTCTGACCTTGCCTCTCCGTGGGGCAACACGGGTACCCACTTCCGCGGCTTAGGAAGAAATCTCTCTTCCACTAACTGCGCACCGACCAGGAGACCGGGTAAAATGGCCGCTCCGCTTGTCTTTCTTTGTTTGGGTTTGGCGCGAGTGTTAGCTTGTATTGCCCGGGTTGCCACAGGATCAGATTTTCCTCGGCTTGGATCTCTGAGCCACAGCCTGGTTCGGCCGTTTTTGCTGCGGCGGCCTGGATCTATTCACCCCCTTTGCCCGCCTCAGTTTCTATATTCACAGTTACCAGAAAAAGCCGCCCTGTTTAGGTTAGTGAGGAAGGCGGAGCATTTCTTACTCCCTATTTCCTTCGGGGTTTGGTTATATATTTAGCCAATTTTTCACTCAATCATACCTTTGGGTGTATTGCGAAGAATCTGGAAGCTCCAAGTATAGGTTTTTCTGTTTCTGGTTGAAGATCTTGTTGAGTTTTGGGGGAGATTTATCGGTATCGCTTTCTACTCCGCCATTACTCTGACGTCATCCTATTTCAATTCCTTTTAAGGCATTTTGTAACTTGAATTGTTATTTTGAGAAGGCGGTTATTTAGGAGTGAATAAATAAGGGCTTTTGGCCCTAGCCGGTTTGTTCCTCGGCAGAACGTCGGCCTGGCGTGCAGAAGTCCAGGGTTTGATTCCCGGCCAGGCCACACAGGAGAAGCGCCCATCTGCTATCCACCACTCCCACTCTCCTCCCTCTCGGTCTCTCACTTTTTTTCCCGCAGTCCAGTCTCCATTGGAGCAAAGATTGCACGGGTGCTGGGGATGGCTTTTTGGCCACTGCCCCAGGTGCTAGAGTGGCTTTGGCCATGGCAGAGCGATGCCCTTGAGGGGCAGAGCATCGCCCACTGGTGAGCAGAGAGACGTTCCCTGGCGCGCGTGCCAGTGGATCCCGGTCGGGTGTATCCTGGAGTCTGTCTGACTGTCTCTCCATGTTTCTAGCTTCAGAAAAATACATTTAAAAAGGGGATTTTTAGTTAATTTTATTACTGTTTACTACATTATGTGTAATGACACCAAGATATATGATTTGTATCAATTCTTAGGTGAGAGGTAGTTGAAACTTGCTAGAAAGAACATATAGGATTATCTGGGGTAAATATATTCCAAGTGTGCTTCTTTGCTGACACCTCGATTTCCCCTTGTGAGTAATAGCTCAGAGAAGTTTACCTTGAAACCTACAGTACTTGGGTGTTGTGAGTTATCCATCAATGTTGAATCCAAGGCTATCTAAAAGAAACATTTATAACTTGCAAATAGAAGGAATTTCTGGCTACTGCTTGCTACTCCTTTCAACGTTAACTGTAGTCAGAACAGGAGATATACTTGGTATCATTTCAATCCTCTGAATTTGGCTGGAACTTGCTCCAGGGTACATACATTAATGGTCTCTGGTACATGGGCTTCTCTGCTCCCACCTCCTGTGCATCTTCAGAATAACGCCTCAGTACAGTTCAAAAGAATAGTTTCGTTCAGAGTATTTTGTATAAATGTTGATTCAAAATTGCCATTTCTGTAAAGGTATTTCTTCTTTTTAGTGTTTTTAATCTCTCTATTCAACTGCTTTTTCTACTTTACTTTTATGCATGCTTTCATAATGATTTGGAAAGTGCCCACATATACCGGTCACTGTGCTAGGAATTCATGTCGGTGCACTCAATGACTTCCTATTCTACTCTTTTAACTTCTGTCTTTTGAACATCTTTTCATTAAATCAGTTTCTTGTATTGTAAAATAGGATGTGCTTTGAATTGACAAGTATGTTGAATTTTAACAGCTTTTTATTATAAAAAAATATTCTAATAACAGAAGTGCAAAAAACATGATCTGAAAAATAACAATAAAAATTTTTATACAAATATATCTACTGTTATTATTAGGACATTTTCTTTCCATATTCTTTTTGTACATATTATATTTTTATATGTATATATACTTCGGTACATTGGGTGAGTGTACATCTGTGTACATAAATGTGCATTGCATATGAGCATATCTCTCTGTGTCAACAGTGTCTGTGATTTTTGGATATCTGTGTCCATATACAAATGACTGTTTATTCATTCTTTTGGGAAACACATATTGTATTTGATTAATAGCCAGGGACTGTGCTGGACACTGGTTGCCTATAGTGAATGAGACAGTCTCACTTATTGTCTTTTTAAATACTACACAGTAACGGGGTAGACAGAAAAAGAAATATATCCATAAATAAAATAATCATAAGTATCACAAGCACTTAATTTGGTAGTGTAGTTATGATTTATTGTGATGAGGTTCAGTATATCAGTTTCTCCAAAGGCAGAGCTGAGACATAAGCCTTGGTTTTCAGCAATGCTTGTTCTCAAATATAAAATGGAAAAAAATAGAAGTAATGAAACCAAGATCCTGCAAGGTGTTCTGTGAGCAAAAGAACCTATCTTCTATGTAGTGACCAATGCTCAGTTAAATTAATGATGTCCAAAGATTAGGAGGTCTCTCAGTCTGGATTGCTGCCATGGTACAAGAGAAAGTGCACGTTAGGAAAGGGGTCACTTTGTGCTAAACAATTAGAAATCCTAATTATACCCTTGAATTTCAAGAACAAATAAAAGCCTTCTGGTGTTGGCACCACAACAGACTAGATAATCATTTTATTTTTAAATTACCTCTGGTTTTCTCTATGAAATTTATTCACCAAAAAACAATGGCTTGCTCTCACCAGAGAGCCCAGTATTTAAAGCTTCACACCCATACACTAATATCATAGGTTTGCTCCTGCGTCAAGGCACATACAAAAACAGATTGATGTTTTTGACTCTCTGTCTGTCCTTTCCCCCATTTATCCTGCCTCTATCATGAATAAATATATAAAAGAAAAAAATGGGAATTCCTTTTTTGTTGTTTTTGCAGCTTAAAGTGCACATAAGAATAAATTATGTTTTACGATATCTTAACACAAGAGGAAATAAATGCTAAGGTTGTAAAGTAACATATTTCCCCATGTATGAGAATCTTCCCTGTATAACACGCACTTTATTTGGGGGGCCCAAAGTTTGACTAAATGATAGCAAATGCAAAAAATGAGAAATGCAAGTAAAAATTCTACAACTACTGTATAAGACTCACCCAGTGTTCTAACCCCACATTTCAAAAAAAAGATGAGTCTCATTCATGGGAAAATATGATATACACCCACTAAATGTCTCTGTGAACATTTTTTTTCTTTTTTTTCCCAGAGACAGGGAGAGAGTCAGAGCGAAGTTTAGATAGTGACAGACAGACAGAGAGAGAGTTCTTATTATGTGCCAGGTCACAGATCAATCATCAGTTTTTCGTTGTGACCCCTTATTTTTTCATTGAATCCTGTCTCATATGTGCCTCAACCAGGAGGCAATATCTCATAGAGTGACCGCTTGCTCTAGACAGCGCCCTTAAGCTCAAGATGGTGAGCTTTGCTCAAACCAAATGAGCCTGCGCTCAAGACGGCACCCTTAGTATTCCAAACCTGATTCCACCACATTCCAGTCAATTGCTCTAACCACTGCACCATCACATGCTCACCCTGTGAACATTTTTCTTTACTTTTTGTGGACTTTATTTAGTATCCTGGTTCTTAGTACGGGGTGAAAGGCTCTGTGTTTTAATGTTTTCTTGCCCTAAAATTGTTTCATCGCTACATTTTTCTATAGGTTTCCCTATGTAGTTTATATTTTCCATTAATATTAGGTATTTTGTAACTTTAGTTGTGATTTTGAGTGGAAAGACCTTACTGAAGAGTTTATTTCCTTACCTTCAAAAAGGGATTTTTAGTTAATTTGAATTACTCTTTACAATATTAAGTGAGGGGAAAAAGAAACATGCTTTATATTATTTCTAATGTTAGAGGTAATAGATACTTGCTTGAAAGAACCTACAGGATTATCTGTGGTTAAGGTTTTCCAAGTGCGGTTCCCTGCTGCCACCTCGTGTGCACCTGGTAATAACAGCTCAGATAAGTTTCTCTGGATAATATGTCAGTTGGGTGTTGTGCGTTATCTATCAGTGTTGAATACAAGGCTATCTATAAGAAAGTTTTATAACTTGTAATTATAACGAATTTCTAGATACAGCTACTACTCCTTTCAATGCTAATTGTCGTGAAAGCAAGAATTATTCTTGGTATGATTTTAATCCTCTGGTTCTGTTGGAACTTGCTCCATAGCACATACAATAATGGTCTCTGTTACGTGTGCTTCTCTGCTGCCACCTCGTGTGCATCTTGGGAATCAAGCCTCAGTACAGGTCCAAAAAAATGGTATCGTTCAGAGCATTTTCTATAAATGTTGATTCAAAATTGCCATTTCTGTAAAGGTATTTTTTGTCCTTAGTGGTTTGAATCTCTGTGTTCAACTGCGTTTTCTACTTTACTTCTATGCATGCTTTCAAAAAGACTTGGAAAGTGCCCACATATACCGGTCACTGTGCTAGGAATTCATGTCGGTGCACTCAATGACTTTCTATTCTACTCTTTTAACTTCTGTCTTTTGAACATCTTTTCAATAAATCAGTTTCGTGTATTGTAAAATAGGATGTGCTTTGATTTGACAAGTATGTTAATTTTGACAGCTTTTTATTATAAAAAATTTTTCTTATAACAGAAGTGCAAAAAAAATGATCTCAAAAATAACAATGAAAAATTTTTATACAAATATATCTACTTTTAATATTAGGACATTTTTTCCATATTCTTTTTGTACATATCATATTTTTATATGTATATATACTTCGGTACATTGGGTGAGTGTACATCTGTGTACATAAATGTGCATTGCATATGAGCATATCTCTCTGTGTCAACAGTGTCTGTGATTTTTGGATATCTGTGTCCATATACAAATGACTGTTTATTCATTCTTTTGGGAAACACATATTGTATTTGATTAATAGCCAGGGACTGTGCTGGACACTGGTTGCCTATAGTGGATGAGACAGTCTCACTTTTTGTCTTTTTAAATATTACACAGTAACGGGGTAGACAGAAAGAGAAATATATACATAAATAAAATAAACATAAGTATCACAAGCACTTAATTTGGTAGTGTAGTTATGATTTATTCTCATGAGGTTCAGTATATCAGCTTCTCAGAAGGCAGAGCTGAGATGTAAGCCTTGGTTTTCAGCAATGCTTGTTCTCAAATATAAAATGAAAAAAATAGAAGTAATGAAACAAAGATCCTGGGAGGTGTTCTGTGAGCAAAAGAACCTATCTTCTATGTAGTGACCAATGCTCAGTTAAATTAATGATGTCCAAAGATTAGGAGGTCTCTCAGTCTGGATTGCTGCCATGGCACAAGAGAAAGTGCACGTTAGGAAAGGGGTCACTTTGTGCTAAACAATTAGAAATCCTAATTATACCCTTGAATTTCAAGAACAAATAAAAGCCTTCTGGTGTTGGCACCACAACAGACTAGATAATCATTTTATTTTTAATTTACCTCTGGTTTTCTCTATGAAATTTATTCACCAAAAGAAAATGGCTTGCTCTCACCAGAGAGCCCAGTAGTTAAAGCATCACACCCATACGCTAATATCATAGGTTTGCTCCTGCGTCAAGGCACATACAAAAACAGATTGATGTTTCTGACTCTCTGTCTGTCCTTTCCCCCCTTTATCCTGCCTCTATCATGAATAAATATATAAAAGAAAAAAATGAGAATTTCTTTTTTGTTGTTGTTTTTGCAGCTTAAAGTGCATAGAAGAATGAATTATGTTTTACGATATCTCAACACAAGAGGAAAAAAATGCTACGGTTGTAAAGTACCATACTTACTCATGTATGAGAAGCTTTCCTGTATAATATGCACTTTATTTGGGGGACTCAAAGTTTGAGTAAATGATAGCAAATGCGAAAAATGAAAAATGCTCGTAAAAAATTCTACAACCACTGTATAAGACGTACCCAGTTTTCTAACCCCATATTTTTTAAAAAAAAAGATGACTCTCATTCATGGGAAAATATGATATACACCCACCACATGTCTCTGTGAATATTTCTTTTTTTTTTTATCCAGAGACAGGGAGAGAGTCAGATCGAGGCATAGATAGTGACAGACAGAAACAAAGAGAGTTCTTATTATGTGCCAGGTTACAGATCAATCATCAGTTTTTCATTGTGACCCCTTATTTGTTCATTGACTCCTGTTTCATATGTGCCTTGACCAGATGGCTCTATCTCATAGAGTGTCCGCTTGCTCTAGACAGCGCCCTTAAGCTCAAGATGGTGAGCTTTGCTCAAACCACGTGAGCCCACGCTCAAGACGGCACCCTTAGGATCTCAAACCTGAGTCCACCACATTCCAGTCAATTGCTCTAACCACTGCACCATCGCCTGCTCACGCTGTGAACATTTTTCTTTATTTTCTGTGGATTTTATTTAGTATCCTGGTTCTTAGTACGGGGTGAAAGGCTCTGTGTTTTAAGGTTTTCTTGCCCGAACATAGTTTCATCGCTACATTTTTCTATAGTTTTCCCTATATAGTTTATATTTTCCATTAATATTAATATTTTGTAAGTTCAGTTGTGATTTTGATCAGAAAGAGGTTATTGAGGAGTTTACTTCCTTACCTTCAAAATAGGGATTTTTAGTTAATCTGTATTACTCTTTACTATATTAAGTGTGAGGAGAACAAAAAACATGCTTTATATCATTTCTAATGTTAGAGGTAGTACAAACTTGCTTGAAAGAACATACAGGTTTATCTGTCATAAAGGTATTCTAAGTGTGCTTCCCTGCTGCCACCTTGGGTGCACCTGGTAATAACAGCTGAGATCAGTTCCTCTGGATAATATGTCAGTTGGGTGTTGTGCGCTATCTATCAAAGTTGAATCCAAGGCTCTCTATAAGAAAGTTTTATAACTTGTAAATATAAAGAATTTCTAGATACAACTACTACTTCTTTCAATGCTAATTGTCATGAAAGCAAGAATTATTCTTGGTATGATTTCAATCATCTGATTTTGGCTGGAACTTGCTCCATAGCACATGTGATAATGGTCTCTGTTACATGTGCTTCTCAGCTGCCACCTCGTGTGCTTCTTGGGAATCAAGCCGCAGTACAGGTCCAAAGTAAGAGTTTCATTGAGAGCATTTTCTATAAATGTTGATTCCAAATTGCCATTTCTGTAAAGGTTTTGTGTATTTTAGTGGTTTGAATCTCTCTGTTCATCTGCTTATTCTTCTTTACTTCCATCCATGCTTTCATAAAGCCTTTGAAAGTGCCCATCATATACCGGGCACTGTGCTAGGAATTCTTGTCCGTGCACTGAATGTCTTCCCATTCTACTCTTTTAACTTCTGTCTTTTGAACATCTTTTAAATAAATCAGCTTCGTGTATTGTAAAATAGGATGTGCTTTGATTTGACAAGTATGTTGAATTTTAACAGCTTTTTATTATAAAAAATTATTCTTATAACAGAAGTGCAAAAAATCGATCTCAAAAATAACAATGAAAAATTTTTATACAAATATATCTACTGTTAATATTAGGACATTTTCTTTCCATATTCTTTTTGTACATATCATATTTTTATATGTATATATACTTTGGTACATTGGGTGAGTGTACATCTGTGTACATAAATGTGCATTGCATATGAGCATATCTCTGTGTCAACAGTGTCTGTGATTTTTGGATATCTGTGTCCATATACAAATGACTGTTTATTCGTTCTTTCGGGAAACACATATTGTATTTGATTAATAGCCAGGGACTGTGCTGGACACTGGT
>NW_027095489.1:65414-101286 GCF_036850765.1 Saccopteryx bilineata | reverse complement strand
AAAAGCCATGCTCAGAATATCTCACTGAGGGGCTTGACTAAGAGAGGAAAATTGGGAATTCAGTGTCTAAAGAATCCTATTACACTGAGGAAATAAAGGATTTGATTTGCAGTGGTAGGTGGTTGGAGACTGCAGAGGGTCTGAGTTCAATCTAAGGTGAGACCACAGGTGGTGGGTGTATTGCAGGGAGAATTCATGGGGATAAGTATGCCTTGATTTAAGAGGTGGGTAATTATTAGTTTAAGGCCTAGTCTGAAAAGACCAGAGTAACTGGCTTTATTGAAAGAAAGAGAGGAACCCTGCCAGGCACACTCCAGGGAGAAGGGCACTGGTACAGACTATGAGGCAAATTTTATAGGGTTTGGAAGAGCCTTGAGCAGGTACTGAGTCAGAAGTTCTGTATGTTCCCTTTGGCAGTTTCATGGTTTCTGCTTCCTGGAACTCTTCTGCCTCAGGAGTATGTAAGGATGAGGTCAGGCAGCCAAACAGAACAACCGAAGGGCAGGTGGAAGTTCTGCTAAATTTATATATCTATCACAAAATACAGGACAAAATGCCATTTTTCATATCATTTTTTCAATTTGTTGAGACTTTGATTATCAGCCATTGTTGTGAGTTTGGATAAAAGAAACTCATAAATATTCTACAGGTCCAGACATTGCTTAAGTTGAGAAGGGAGATGGGGGGGGCAAGGAGGCTCCTTCTAATCACTATACATCTCCAGGGAGATGTCGCCCCTCCATGGAAGAAGAGCCACTTTACAGAGGGACGGCCCCTCAGTCAGATGGTCAGCAAATCCAAAAATGGAGACCCTCTTCAGGGAGTTACCCCCTCTCAAGGAAGGAAGCTCCTAAGGTGAGGCTGCAGCTCCTTTCCAGTGACTGACCCCACTATAGGAAGTGTCCTGCCTTCAAAGTCCAGGCCCTGCGCCATCCCCACCTTGCACTGCTTCCACCCTCGCTGTCTACCCTGCCCTGCAGTGTCCCACCTGCCTCTTCATTGCATCGCTGTCCACCCTGCCCCGTGCAGCTCCGTGACATCCACCCCATCTCTAGCCATCCTCGCCCTCACAATCCACGCCCCACACCATGCCTGCCCAATGCCCCAACCAGTCTCACGTCCTCCCCCTTTCCAATCCGTGCATTTTACAACGAACGAAATCTCCACCATGCCATGACCCCTAGCCGGTCCCGCCCTTCCCAGCCATGCCCAGCACCCTGCCCTAGCACCATCCCTGCCTCAGGTCGTGTGCCCCACCCCACACTGTCTGCGCCTCAGGCCATCTGCGTACCTCGTTTCCCCACCTCTCATCATTTCCGCCCCATGCCATGCCTAAAACAGAAGCGTGCAAAGAAATACAAAGAGAATAAATGAAAACAGATACATCAGTGACACAGAAGTAGGTTGACAGTTTCTGGTTACATGCACCCAGATAGCAGCAGAGAAAAAACATTCTGGTGACTTTTACCTAGCTGTTATTCTCAAGATGCACATGGGTAGCAGCAGAGAAGCGCACTTGGAAAACATTTACCTGGAGGTCATACTGTGTGTTCTTTCAAGCAAGTTTCAACAACATTCAAACCATTGAAATGATATAAAGCATGTTTCTTCTTGTCATTACACTTAATCTAGAAATCAGTAATAGAAACTAACTAGAAAACCCTTACTTTTTTAAGTTAAGAAATTTACTCCTAGATAACCCCCCCTCAAAATCAACAATTCAAGCTACAAAATACTTTAAAATTAATGAAAATTAAAACTACATAAGAAAACCTATGGAAAAACATAGTGATGGATACATTTTAGGGAGAAAAACTGGAAAACACACAGCCTTTCCACCCATACTAAGAACCAGGATAGTAAATTAAATCCAGAGAAAGTAAAAGAAATAAATGTTCACAGAGACATCTCGAGGGTATACCATATTTCCCCATGTATAAGACTCAAAATGTAGGACCTTCAAAATTACTTTGCTGTTTGTAACTAGTCTATATTATTTCTGTTTTGGTGTACAGTGGAATATATTAGACGTGGTCATATGTGTGCAGTACACACTCCAAAACCAAGATGTCAGTGGGGAGTTTGAGTGGTCCTGCTTTGGGTTTCACTGGAGAACATCTGGTTATAATTTGGAGGGACGATTGTTGAGAATTGGTTCTTGCTTCAGGCTCTTGGGGATATCTGCTGGTACTTTAGATGAACATTAATGAGAACCAAGTGGATCAGGTCCACCAGTTCTGCAGCGGGCCTTCAGAGATGTCAGTTTCTCTAAGAGAGGTATTAGTAGGAACTTCATCCTGCACAGGACTTCTGGAGGTACCTAGTTGGGCTCTCAGTAAAATGCCAAAAGTGCGAACAGTTGTTTCTATCTCTGGAAGGACATGGTGGAGTTTGAGTCCGTCCAAAATTAGTCAGTCTAGCATTGCACTAAATTAGTGGAGGCTGAGCTAACCTGGATTGATCTCACCCTGAACTTCCAGAGACTTCTCTGTGTTTGTTGAAATCTGTCTTTCTTTTTCTTATTTTTGTCTAAAATTCCTGACTTTAAGTCTTAAGTCCTTGCGCCTGCATACCACAAAAAAAGTAATGTCCTGAAAGGCCATGAGGGGGAGCCCTTCCCCCGTTTATGAAGGCGTGCTTGTGTGTGTGTGTGTGTGTGTGTGTGAGTGTGTGCAAGTCTTTTGTTTAATGTCTATCATGTCTAAATGTATTTGTTTTAAGGCCTGTTTTAGGTCTTTTGTGTCAAAATTGGAAGCTTCTGCCTAAAAAGCAATCTTAAGTGGTGAATCGTTGTTCTCTTTTTGTTCTCAAATTAGCTTCAGGGCCCTGTTAGCTTTCTCTTCTGAAGGAAATAATTCTCTTCTGTTGGCTTCTTCCCCTTGTGTTGTGTAATAATTAATACCTCTATAGTCAGACACTCTTTATTCTGGGTGCTAGCTAATTATCTGTTTTATCTTTCTTGTTTTATTAGTGCACTAATTTCTGGATTCTTCTGAAGTAGCTTTAATTCTGTAATTGGTGGCCTTGGCTATTAAATATGGGAGGAGGGGCCAGTTCACAAAAGACCTCATTAATTTATCTTTTAAAGCACTTTCAAGAAGCTTATTAAGACACGTGTGAATATAAAATTAAATGGTCCAAGAAAAGGCTTCACACTCTCTGCGAATCAGAATAGTCTATTTTTGGGGTTGAAAGGCCATCAATTGGCCCCAGATAGTAAAGGCATTCTAGAATATAGTAACTGGGAATCCAGGCTGTCCCAATCAGTTTCCATACATTAATCAATGGCTAAATTTAACAATAAATCCACCTAAATGGCTAAAAGCTTGCTCCATACAAAGAGGGTGCCACTGTCTTCCTAGTCAGGCCAGATTTGAGTTTGAACAGGATAAAAGAATAACTAAGGCAATAGTAGCAGCACTGCAAGAGACAAATTCTTTTAAAAATGAGAAAACCCAAAGAAGCAAAATAGAGAAGAAAAAAATTGAGAAAAAAAAGGACTCAGCAAGAAAGCAATCAATGCACTTATTGTAAGGAAGAGGGCCATTGAAAAAATAAATGTCCTATATTACAAGCAGCCATAAAAAAGAAAGTAAAGCAAAGCCCACAAATTGAAAGTTTTTATCCAAACTCTAGAACTAAAAGACTAGCAAATAGGCAGTTTGTGTAATAGAAAACCCAAGGAGGAATGTGTTGTGTGTGGAACGATGGAGTGCGGATGCGGTGTGGAGAGGCAAACATGGACATGCCTCCTCCTCCCCTAGCCACACTCCTGCACTCACCACCACAGCACACCCAGGCAGAAGGCTGAGCACCAAGAGGTGAGCCCCACCGCCACCTCCAGATGCATGGTTAGGCTAGGGTTCAGCTTGCTGTGTGCGGAGCGACGGGGAAAGGCAATAAAGTAAAGGTAAGGTGACTAAAAACATAGAATGGAAACTGTAAGGACCAAGAGAAGATAAGAATATCTAAAATAATAGGATATAGGCAGGGTACTGATGGAACAGGGAACTTAAGGGTTACAAGCAGGTCCTGCTCCTGTTCTGTTAGGAATACCATGCCCAAGGTCGTTCAAGAAGCAGAGACAGAAAGGGACCCTGTGAGGCTGAGAACAAAGAAAAACAAACGTTTGCATTCCATTGGTTAAAGACCCTTATCAGAAGTTTATGTTTGAAATTCGCTAATGAGCTAGACCCAGCCCCTGTTGCTATGCTATGTGCAGCCCCTTTATCAAATAGGTAACCGCCACATCTGCTTCTGTATTATGCTTGCTTAATTAGGATATATAAGGAACTAGCTGTAAGCGCCAGGCGCGATTCCCGTTTGTAGCTCCTTGTGAGTAAGGTGTCACCGGATACCTGGGAATTTGCCCCTGTGCAGGTTAAACTGGCCAATAAAGAAAAATCTATATTCCTGAAAGTCTCTGACGTCTGTTATTGTACCCAGTGCATGCTACACACTGGGGGCTCATCCAGGATTCTCCCTTGGCGGAGGTTTGGGTCAGAGGCCTTTAAGCTCTAGAGCGCACATTCCTGAGGTGGTAGGTGGGATGCTGCCGATAATTCACTCAGGGCTGTCAGAGGTGGGACACAGCCCTCTGAAATTTGGATATTTGGATTTGTTAACTCAGAAGTGACCGGTCACATTAGGAATCCTTTTTGCACTGCGCTGTGCTGTGTTTTGTCTGAGCCTGAATGACTGAGTTGAGTGTGAGAGAAACAAGTGTGTTCCCTGTGTTAATAGTGTGTTGCCTGTATCTAGATGTGTGGATTAATATCACCACTGAGAAGCGGGTGTGGTTGTGCGGTGCCAGTAGTCCCAGCTACTCGGGAGGCTGAGGCAGGAGGATCGCTTGAGCCCAAGAGTTCTGGGCTGTATTGCGCTATGCTGATCTGGTGTCCGCACTAAGTTCGGAATCAATATGGTGACCTCCCCAGCGGGGGACCACCAGGTTGCCTAAGGGGGGTGGCATGTGGCTGCTCTTGGGCACTGGGACTTCCTCGGGGCGGCTCAGTCTGGCTGGGCATGACGGCGCCCCACAAGTTGTCCTGCCTGCGGCGAGGTGAGTGCGCCGGCCGGCGGGCGGGGAGGGGGCGCAAATTTCTCAGGCTGGGGGGCCTGGCCTGTGGCTTGGGGTGCCCATCTGCTCCACCCATTGCAGGGGCTCTGGAGGGGCAGGTCCCCAACTGTCCTACGGCTCAGGCTGGGGTGCAGCACGCACCCTGCAGGCCGAACAATAATACACTGGTGTGGCCATTCTCCGAAGTGCCAGTGCATAAGGCGCGGGCGGAGTCTGGCAGGGGATCCTTTTGTTTTGGGTAGGAGGAGGTGTCTGGTAAGTTTAGGGAGGTGCTGGACCTCATTCCCCCGGCCCCCTTTGTCTGCAGCCCCTGGGGTTGTGGGCCAATGTGAGGCACCGTGGGCTCCCCATGGGGGAGCCCCATTTATCCCTGGGCGCCAGCTGGCCCGGGACCCAGTGGCTGCGCTGGCAGCATGCGGTGGAGTGGTGCCGGCTGCTGTGTTTCTTGAGGTGCAGAAAACTGTTAAGGAAGTAGGGAGTGCACCAGCCCAGCGAGGGGACCTGGGCTGGGGGTGACGTTGGTGGGTTGGGGGCGCCCCTGTTCTGGCATGGCCCAGGAGGGTGCAGACCTGTTGCTCGGAGGTTTGAGGAAGGGGTTGACCCCAGGTCCATTTGCCAGGTCCTACTCCCCAAGGGACTTTCCCCACTGGGGGCCAGTGCTCAGAACAGGGTAGGGGAAGTGCATCTTCGGGTGTAGGCGGCCACGGCACATGTGACAATTTGGGGTCGCTAAGGCCCGCCCGTGCTGGCATAGGACCTGGGCTTCATATGTGTCACCTGGGTGCCTCCGGGCCCTAGCCCAGGTTCACTCCCTGCACGCCCCGCGCTCTCCCACCCGAGAGTGTTAGAAATCCCACAAAATTAGATTCAGAGGTTCCATTTCCCCCAGTCGGTGATGGTATGGAGTAAAACCCCAAAGAAACAAAACCCAGCCTCCATCTTGTTTCTCCGATAAGTGCCGCCAGCACCCGATGCCGGCCCACGCGCGCCCCCTTGTTTTATTTATGTGCCTTTTTCTTCCAGTGACTTATACAATTGGAAACATCAAAATCCTTCCTTTTCTGAGAAACCACAGGGATTAATATCCTTGCTTGAGACTGCTTTTAGGACCCACCAGCCAATGTGGGATGATTGTCAACAGGTCTTCCAAACTCTTTTTACTACAGAAGAAAAAAAAAGAATGAAAAAAAGCTGCTAAGGCGGTATTGGGAGAGGAAAGGGAAACTTGGGAGGGAAGAAGGGAAGTAAAAGACATTCTCCCATCTCAACCTCCTACCTGGGACCCTAATACTGCTGGGGGAAGGGAGGCACTCCTCCAGTACCAGCCGGGCTTTGTTACGGGGCTTAAAGGCAGCAGCCAGGAAACCCACTAACTTTAGTAAGGTTAGTGAAGTCATCCAGGGAAGAGAGGAATCCCCAGCAGCCTTTCTAGAGAGACTCATAGAGGCTTATAGAGTATATACCCCCTCTAGATCCTGAGGCAGAAGAGAACAGGAGACTAGTAAATATAGCCCTTGTGACTCAGGTCGCTTCAGATATTAAAAAAAAGCTTACAGAAGATAACAAGATTTGAAGGAGAAAATAAGAGTAAGCTATTAGAAATACCCCAGAAAGTATATATTAACAGGGATGATCCAGAGGTTGGCAGAGCAAAGTAGGTAGCCAATATCCTGATTGCTGCTCAGAAATCTCCCCCAAAGGAAAAGGGGGACAGAGGACGGTCCAAGGATGGTGAATAGACAAAGATCAATGTGCCTATTATAAAAGAAAGGACACTACAAAAGAGAGTGTCCAAGGTTGAAGGCCGACAGCCAAGGGCCAAGACAGGGCCCAGAGGTCTTCCTCCAAAGCTTAGACTGATGGGGCCAGGGCTTCATTCCCGTCAGCTCCCAGGAGCCCATGGTCACCTTAACAGTTGAAGGAAAGCCAATTGACTTCCTAGTTGACACGGGAGCTACCTATTCAGTCCTAAAGAAACCACAGGGCCAAATACAGAAAGAAACTACAAAGATAGTAGGGGTGACGGGAAAAGTGGTAGCTTACCCACGGGCCACTGCAAGAATTACTAATTTTGGCCGAGGCATCATCACCCACTAATTTCTAGTCATTCCAGGCTGTCCTTACCCTCTTTTGGGCTGAGACCTCTTACAGAAACTCCATGCCACGATCACCTTCAAGCAAGGAGACAGCAGCTCTCGAGAGGAAGGCGAAGGAGGTAGCCTAGAGGTAACGGTGCCCGTATCTGAAGAATATCTGTTAGCAGCCCTCCAGGAAGGTAAGGACAGAACTATTGGGGTTCCAGAGAAGTTGCAAAAAAAGGTGCCTGGGCTGTAGGCAGAAACCAACCCACCAGGCCTAGTCACTCACCAGCCACCTGTCAGTGCAGTTGCTGAGCACCACTAGCCCAGGGCAGGTAAGGCAATATCCCATACCTGCACGGCTAAGCAAGGCATAGCACAGCATTTGAAGCACTTATTAGCAGCAGGTATCTTCCGGGAATGCCAGTCAGCCTGGAACACACATTTGCTCCCAGTCCAGAAACCTGGGACCAAGGACTATTGCCCGGTGCAGGATCTGCAAGAAGTAAATGCCTGAGTAGAGACTATTCACCCTACAGTGCCAAATCCCTACACTTTGCTAAGCTCATTGACCCCTACTCATATCTATTACTCAGTACTAGATTTGAAGGACGCTTTCTTCTGTATTCCATTGGCCCCCAAGTGCCAGGAAATATTTGCTTTGAATGAAATGATCCAGAGAATGGACTAGTGGGGCAGTATACATGGACCAGTCTTCCCCAAGGGTTCAAGAACTCCCCCACTATCTTTAATGAAGCTTTGAGCAAGGACTTGCATGGGTTTTGCACTGCCCACCCGTCAGCTGTGTTGCTCCAATATGTGGATGACCTGCCTCATCACTGCAGCAGAAGAAGAACAATGTAAGGAGGCCACCCTAAAACCTGCTCCAGGACCTCCAGCAGATGGGGTATCAAGTCTCTGCCAAAAAGGCCCAGATTTTCACCCAAACCGTAAGTTATCTGGGATATAACTTACAAGGGGGACAAAGGACATTATCCAGTCAAAGGATTCAGACTGTGTTACAGATCCCAGAGCTCAATACCAAGAGGCAAGTACGAGAATTTCTGGGACAGTAGGTTATGGCAGACTTTGGATAATAGGGTTTGCAGAGCTGGCCAGGCCCCTACACGAGTTGACTCGGGGCAAAAAAGAACAGTTTACTTGGACAGACAAGGAAAAGCTTTCCAGACACTGAAGGAGGCCCTAGGCGCTGCCCAGCATTGGCCTTACCAGACATGGCCAAACCCTTCCAGCTGTACATTGCTGAAAAGGGAGGGGCAGCCTTGGGAATCCTCAGCCAAGAGCTTGGGCCATGGAAGAGGCCTGTAGCATACCTATCCAGGAAGCTGGACCCCATAGCGTCTGGCTGGCCAACCTGTTTGAGGGCACTTGCTGCTACCTCAATCCTAGTTGCGGAGGCCAACAAGCTGACATTGGGTCAGGACATCCAGGTTATTGGAGAGCACTCTCTAGAACAAGTGCTGTGTACCCCACTGGATAGGTGGCTCTCCAATGAACTGACTGATGCAGTACCAAGCACAGTTATTGAATCCCCCAGCAGTAAATTTCTTGAAGACGGCAGCCTTAAATCCTGCCACCTTGCTACAGTTGCCAGACCCATCAGGGGTCCATGACTGCAGACAGATATTGGACACTGTCACAGGGGCCAGATAAGACCTTCGGGACCAGACCTATGAAAGGCAGACCTCACGCTGTTCACTGATGGAAGCAGTTATGTCCAAGATGGACAAAGATATCCAGGAGCAGCCATAACTACTCAGTGTCTTATGGCATAGGACAGTGTCTTATGGCAGAAAGCATTACCAAAATGTAAGTCTGTGCAGCGAGCAGAGTTCATTGGACTTACACAGGCCCTCCAGATAGCTGAGGGCAAAGTGGCCAACATTTACACAAACAGCAGATACACCTTTGCCACTGCTCACATTCACGGTGCCATTTACAGAGAAAGAGGCTTGCTAATGGCAGGGGGAAAGGAAATTAAGAATAAGACTGAGATCTTAGCCCTGCTTGATGCCATTTGGCTTCCCTCTAAAGTAGCCATAATTCATTGCAAAGGACATCAAAAAGGGGACTCTCCAATTGTTCAAGGAAACAGTATTGCTGACATTGCTGCCAGAGAAGCTGTGGAAGAAGGGACTGCAGACATTCTTCCACTCTTGCCTCAACCCTTGCTGCACCAGACCCTAAATATACTCCGGAAGAAGAGCAGGAAGGAAAGCAATTAGAGGGTAAAAGAAATAAGCAGGGGTGGATAGAACTTCCTGACACCAGACTGTACCTACCCCAAGGAATAATAGGAGAAATTGCAAAGGGAATCCATGCCAGTTCCCACTTAGGGCAAAATAAGATGGAACAACTAATTAAGAAGTACTATAGGGGACCTCAGTTTAGGAATATAGTACAATCTATAGTTTCTAGATGTAAGGCTTGAGCTAAGGTCAATGCTATAAACAAGGAGCTTCCCCCTTTAGTTAGATATAGGGGAAAGTGCCCAGGACAGTTATGGGAAATAGATTTCACAGAAATGACTCCGTGAAAGGCAGGATTTAAGTATCTACTTGTGCTAATAGACACTTTTACAGGATGGGCAGAAGCCTTTCCCACTAAAGGTAAAACTGTTTCCATGGTTTGCAAGATCCTACTAAGAGAGATCATCCCTAGATATGGAATTCCCATAGCCGTAGGGTCTGATAATGGACCAGCCTTCATTTCTAAAATCTCTCAGGAGTTAGCAAAAAGGTTAGTAATTAACTGGAAATTACATTGCATTTACAGGCCTCAGAGTTCTGGGCAAGTAGAAAGAATGAACAGGACCCTAAAAGAAACATTAATCAAGTTAAAGGAGGAGACTGGCGAAAACTGGGTAGAGTTACTCTCCTTCACCTTGTTCCGGGTCAGAAGTACCCCATATGTCAACAAGTGGACTCCCTATGAGCTCATGTTTGGACAACCTACTCCATTAGTTCCCCAGCTCTCTAGAGAGGAAATAGAGGTATCTAATCATAATTTCCTCAAGTCCCTACAGGCATTACAGCAGATCTGAGAGGAATGCGAGAACTAAGGAGGAAAAGAGGAGCAGCCCAAGAAAGCAGCACCCGAGAACCTCCACCAGAGCCTGGACAATGGGTATGAATCCTTAATCATTGCAGGGGAAACCTCGAGCCAAGGTAGCAAGGGCCATTCCAGGTATTGCTCAGCACACCTTCTGCTGTTAGAATTGCTGAGAAGCCCTACTGGATTCACCTATCTCATGTGAAGCAGGCCCAGGAACCAGGAGAGAATAATAGGACATGGCGAGTGTGACAGGACCCTGATCAGCCTCTCAAGGTCACCTTCTCCAAGGAATAAGGACTCTAATATTTTATTGGACAGTAAGTTATGGACTAGAATTCCAAGAGTGGGTACTAATGAGGAGTGATGGAACAGTAATTGCCTCTAACTATACCCAGGGAGGAACTTCTTCCATCATATTTAGGGCTGACCTGTCTAAATTCTTTGGGAGTAAGCTGTGTTATAGTGAATGGACTCCACTCCCCTCATTCCAACAAAGCCTCTACACTGACAGGAGTAGCAGGGGAAGTAGGTTCCAACTGTAATAATAATGAAAATTTAAATCGAGACCTGTTCCAAACAGACCTATATGCATGTCTAGAAAGCAAGAACCAAAAGAGGAAAAATTGTGGATTGGTTATTGCTGATTATTATTGCAGGAATTGGGGCTGTGAGACCATAGTTTCTCCACAATCCTGGGCCCCAAAAGGGGGTTGCTGATGTTCAAATTAATATCAAGAGAGATAAGTCTAAGAGGCCTAAGAATCAAAATAACCCTGAATGCAAAAATGACAATTGTAACCCAACAGTGTTGACAGTCCTTAACCCCCAAGACCCTGCGTGGATTAGAGGACGCATGTGGGGTATGCATTTATATACATCAGGATGGAATCCAGGAATGTTTTTTACTATTAAGCAAATTCCTACCAGTGCCCCATCAATGATTTAAGGGAAAAAAGGAGGTTTGCCCCTAGTGTCAACAGGACATGAGCCAATAGGAAATGATACCATTCATGACCCAAAACCCATTGTAGACAGACCTCACCGACTTGGAGCAGAAGTATTAGAATTATTAGATAAAATCTTTCCATATTTCAATAACACACAGCCTGAAATTACTGAATCATGTTGGTTATGCTTAAACCCGAGACCTCCCTTCTATTTAGGTGTTGGAGCCAACACTACCCAAGATAGCCCAAATGCACCCATACAAAATCCCTTAACCGGACAAGCTCTGAGAAGGGCCAAGAAGTAGGTGAGTGTTTGACAGACAGCTCCCTCACTCTAGCGAGATTTCATGGGAAGGGAACATGTTACTTGCTGGCTAATTTTAATTTAGAATCCTCCAACTACAGCAAATACTGCCTAGGCCAAGAAAAATTGGCCCTGCGAACTAATCAAAAAGATTTGACCATAATGAAGGCAGCTGACGGATTATGGTTTGTTTGCCTCAAAGGAATTTATAAATGCATCATTCCCACCAGTCCAACAGTATGTATAAGCGCATACATAATCCCACAGGTGTACTTGTATGAGGGAAATCCAAATCTGTTAGTGGCCCCCACAAGCCAAGTAGGGACAGCTCTCCTCCTCGTCCCTATAATAGCCACTTTAGGAGTCATAGCATCCGCTGCAGTGGGGGCCGGTGCATATGCTTACAGTGTAAACAGCCTTAAACGCTTATCACAAACCTTTTCTAAGGACCTGTCCGTACTCCAGAATCAAGTTATATATTTAGAGTGCCAAGTAGACTCATTCACCGAGGTTTCCCTGCAGAATAGGAGAGAACTTGATTTACTCTTTCTCCAGCAAGGAAGCCTTTGTGCAGCTTTAGGAGAGGAATACTGTTTCTATGCTAACCATTCCGGAGTAATTAGAGAAAATATAAGAACCCTTATGAAGAGGTTAAGAGATAGAGAAAAAGAGGAAGACAACACAAGTTGGTATGCATCATGGTTCCAAACTTCTCCCTGGTTAACTACTTTGATATCAGCCATAGCAGGACCCCTCTTAATCCTTCTATTAGTACTAACAATTGGACCAATATTCCTAAACAAGGTTTTAGGTTTCATCAAAGAAAGAATAGAAGTTGTTAAGCTCATGGTTTTTTCTCAGCCTTACACGCTCCTAGCAGGAGAAGAAAATGAGTCAAAGGTTTAACTCATGTCTAAGAAAAGGGGGGAATGTAGGGACAGGCCTTACCCTGAAGGTTGCATGAGAGGTTGCATAAGGGACAAGGAACTTAGAGCTGACCCAGCCCCCATATCCTGTTTATGTATATTTGTAACAGTATTAACAGTTTTAAAACTTTTCCACTACCTGCCCTATGTTACTATGCCATGTGAGTTCTCCCCCCGCCAATAGCTAATAACCAAGTCTGCTTTTGGAAACTGCTTGCTTGCTCAGCCTATATATGACCTAGTTTTGTAAGCATTTGGGAGCGGCTCTCATCTGCGACTTTTTAAGAGTATAGTGTTCCTGAGACACCCGAGAATTCGCCCCTGCGCAGGTTAAAAGCTTGGCCAATAATTTTCCATCTAAATTCCCTTTAAAGTCTCTGACATCTGTTTTGTACCCCGGTGGATGCCACAATAACATTACTTTCTTTAGAGCTCTTCTAACCCTCCATCTGGAACCCTGTAGAAAAATTATCTGTGTGGCCAGCAGGCACTCTGACCATGCAGGTTTACATTAGATTCGGATATACAGTAATGAAACAATGGAGCCATAAACTGGTGGGCCATCTTCTTAAATCCTAGCTTGCACCCAGAAGGCAAATAAAAACACACACTGGGCTCCAAAACCCACTCATTCAGTGCTCACAAAGCTACTGACTTATCCCAGTTTTTTAAAATCAAAGGTTTCTAGCTCACCAGACTTACTCACCTCTGTTCCCCATCTCCTTCTTTCTCCCTGCACAAACTGCACAAACTGCTTCTCACTCAACACTCCACCATCTTGGATGCTTCTCCTGGCCTCCTCCACGTGGCCATTTTTTGCTCTCTCCTCTCTGCTTTCTCCACATATGCTAATCTCAAGAACCCAGAGAGAGAACAAGCTCCTGGTCTTCTCCACTTTACAGTGTAGAAATCCAAAACCTTTAATCCAGTATACAAACAAGAAAGTCTCTGATACAAAGTCACTTATTTTGAGGCATAATCGAATTCCTCATAAGAGTGCAACAGCCACACATCATGCAATCAGTCAAAGGTGTGGGGAAAAGCTTAGTCTTAAAACTAAACTTAGAGCTGTAAAGACCCCGCCTACTTACAGCCTCTCCCCCACACCCAATACAAACTATAAGCGAGCAAACATGTACATTATATTTACAAACTTATTTGTCCAACATTATCATTACATAAACATGTTATCAAATAAATAAACATTAAATTAAAAATACTAAATTTAATTAATGACAGATTATAAAAAAATTTCAAAGGAACGATGATGGAAATATACTTTAAAGGCCAGATTGCTTAAAGCTTCCAGGGCTGTGCTTTCTGACCAAGGCGAATATGCCCTGGGGTCATATTCAGCCAACATGGCACCATTTAATATTATCAAGAGCATGGGGATCTGGCTGGATGTTTATTTTTGGCAATGAATAGAAGGAACAGCTCCTCACAAGCACCTACAATGCAGAGGACGTTCCCCACGACACACAATGGTCCTGCCCCAAAGCTCAATAGTACTCAGAAGGCAAACCCTACCCCACAAGAAACAGAATGAAGACTGACATACAATACAAACAGCAGGTCAGTTTTGCTGATCTTACATGGGGAGCAGAAGCATATTCCCTACAAACAGTCCGGGAGCTCTTCTCTCCTTGCAGCAAGCTGCACCTCCTCCCTGATCCTCTAGCTCCCTCGCATCCTCTCTGTCCCATCCCCCACCCCATTATTCCCAGCCCCAGGGATACAATCACGTTTATCCGAGCTCTGCACTCCCGACCAGTGAACTGCGGCCCCTGCCCGGAAGCCTCGCACCTCACGTCCACGGCCTTGCTGCCGTCTTCCTCTGCGCCACATCTCCAACCTGCTCGTGGCCAAATTTTCCTTGGCCCAGCCCCAACTCTCATCTACGCAGGGCCCCAACTCTCACCTCCTTGCTGATCCTGCCTTAGGCCTCGCGACTGGCCCAGCAACTCACACACAACTTTAGTTTTCAACGGTTTATTTACATAAAAACAGCATTGAACCTGGTACACTCATTCTCGTTTATTGCAGCAAAATAGTCACTTCATAAAACTAAAAACTTCCATTGAAAACACCTTCTTTAGAGAATATAAACAGGAAACACAACATAGAAAACATTCTAAAATGCAATAACCCTAAAGGGACACGATGATTGCAGGGAAAATGGTAGAAAATCTACGCGGTGGGGCGAATAAAGGGTAATGGTCATTCCAAGGAAAATACTACAAGAATTAATAAATATAAATACAATAATTAATTCCTTCTCACAGTCACAGCAAAAACTTATTGTGGAACACTCCTGTATTAGGCAAACCTTATACAAAAAGATATTATACAACTGTTGTTAATATTTAGGGCAAAAATTATCACTGCAAAGAGTATTGCTTCCTATCAATAAACTTTATTCACTTGGTGATTCCAACTTTTCCTGTACTTAATATAAACTCCATAATGCAAACTCCCACTTACATCATAGTTACAAAAAAAGAAAAACTGTCAATGAAATATATTCAACACATCTCTCATTCAGAGACAATTGTCACTCCTTCAAAAATGATAGACACCCTGCTTCAAAAAAATCAGTAAGGACAGAACAAACCTTATGTCAGTGGTAGTCAATCTGGTCCCTTCGGCCCACTAGTGGGCATTCCAGCTTTCATTGTGGGCAGTAGTAAGTTCTTTTATAAAGATTTATTCTGTGAAACTTAGCGAAAATCCAACATAAAGTACTTGGTAAGTAATTATTATTATCTGCTTTAACTTGCTTTAACTCTGCTTTATAAATTTTATAAAGTAAAGTTACTTCCCTACTTTATAAATCACCATTACTGTGGAACCGGTGAGAGGTTAGAAAATTTTATTGCTAACAGAGATACAAAAGTGGGAGGTAGGAATAAAAAGGTTGACTAACCCTGTGTTACATGGATTCTGCCTTGGTAGGGGATTCGCTCTACTGCCCACCTGCGCTGCAATGTCATTCCCTGGGATGCCCACACGAGGGCGGCAGGCTATCGCGCTGATGGCATATTTGAGAAGAACCGCATTAGACTAGACACAGAGGTTACAAACACATAGAAACGGTGTATCTTCCCCTCCTGGTTGTTATTCTAGAAATTCGCAACAAAAAATTAACTACAGAGCTTTTCTCGCTACAAGTTATCAAATGCAGTTCTCAATAACACACAAAATAAATTAAACTAGCGGTTACAATGCCATTGGAACTGAAACATAATACAAGCACTGCGCACGATACACACTCTTCCCTGCACAGATGAGCAAGAAAGAAAAGCTGACGGTCCCCCACTTTCTCAATTTCCTTCAGAACCTACGTTAGCACATCGAATGCACCTCATCTGCATGCGACCTCAGCGACTGTCTCCCTCAGATCTCGGGTGGCGGTCCCCATGCCTCTTCTCACCGCGGTCCCGACTGCACAGTACTGAGCCCGCACCGCACCTCTCATCTCGCTGCCACCTCCCGCCTCCTTCCCCTGCGCCTCGGGCCTCGGGGAACCCCCTTGCCCCTCTCCGTTTTCCTAGGTTTCAGGGACCCATTGACATAAAAAAAAAACCAGGGACTTTATAAAATTAAAATCAACTATTTTAAAAAATCTATTTACATAATAAAAACACAAGCCAGAAATGGAAAGAACATCTTTACTCACCATGTACCTAATGAAACATTTCTCTTTCATAAACCAACAAAACCACAATGCATTTCTGATCAATACTCACATAGCACTCTAAAACAAATAGCCCCACTGAAAATGAATTTGTATCTAAAGAGACTCCAGGCGGAGAAACACAGTGAGGATAAGAAAGCGTTCAGTGGAATGGGACCTCATCCTGATCCGATAGAAATTCACGAAATGAACAGGTCGAGGTGGGAACTCACACCCTTGGCACATCACTTCTTTACCAAAGGCTTCTCTTTGCCATCACTGAGCTTTGTCTGGCCACTCTGTGCATCGGTAGGATCATATCTTTGACCTGCCACCTGATAGTTTCCTCCTGCAAAACGGTGAGAGGACAAACTCTTTCCTACTTCCTCATCTGTCTGGCTCTGGCTCTCAGGCTTTCGTGGAATCTTCCTTCCTTTCTTTTATTTCACATGCATTAAAGAAATTACCTCTCTCTCTACCCTCCAAAATAAATAAAATGTACAAACAAAAAATAATTAAAATAAAAAGACTGGGTTTGCCTGGTCAAAACACATATAGGAGTGGATGCTTTCTGCTCTTCCCTTCTTCTCTCTCTGTCTCTCTTTCTCCACTCTCCATAATGTTTTTTTAATAAAGAAACAAATAAAAAAGAAATTGTTACACTCAGAGCCTCTGCAGGATTGGAGATCTGTTGTAGTAATATAATGTTATAGTAATTAAATATATAGAAATATAAAAAAATATGGAAGATATATGAAATTAATTAAGATATAATATTAGAAATAAGGAAATTGAATGAAGTCATGCCATCTGGATAGGAATTAATATAGTGTATGTAGATGTGATAAACAGACTCTGACTTTCAAGCAAGGCCCAGTTAGTGTGTGTATGAAGTTATACATAGATAAAAAGTGGCTTGATGTCATAACTTTGTAAGTTAACTGTTGTAGTAATATAATGTTATAGTAATTAAATATATAGAAATCTTTAAAAAACAAAAATATGGAATATATATAAATGTAATTAAAATAATATTTTAAATAATTAAAGAAATTAAATAATTTTATTTAATTAATATATTGGGTGCAGATGTGATAAACAGACTGACTTTCCAGCAGGGACCAGTTAGTGTGTGTGTGAACTTATACATAGATAAGAAGTGGCTTGGTATCCTATCTTTGTAAGTTAATGTAAATAAGAACATCTTAAAAACTGGTTTGATGTAAACATTTCAGTAGATTAACATAAAAGAAGTTCCCTGTGAGGAACTCCCAAAATGATCTTTTGAGGTAGTAATCCTGTAGATTGACACCTGTTAGAAGGCATTGGCCAGAAAAGGTACTAAAGCTCAGGGCCCCCTGCTGCAATAGTCGCCCAGACTCCAATGTTGATGTGGACTGTCTTCATGCCACTCTGAGCTCTGACTAAAGCCAGCCAAGAGAAGCACGCCGCCCGCGAGGCCCCCTTAAGCTCTACCCAGGCATGCCAAAAGGATTTGTGAGTAGTAAATTGTCTGTGTGATTATTAAAACTAACTGGGTACGGAGCTGTTTTCAGATCCTGAGGTGAGAGCCCTGGGGCCATGCTCCACTGCCTTAGGGGGGGAAGGGGAGAGGGAGAGAAGAGGAAATGGGAGAAAGGTGGGGGGAGAAGCAGATGGTCCTTTCTCCCTGTGCCATGACCCAGAATGGAACCTGGGTTGTCCATACGCCGAGCAGACAGTCTATCCACTGAGTGAACTGTCCAGGGCTATCTATTGAATATGATTTTTGTTCATTAAACTTTAGGTCTGCAATTCTGGTCGGTCCTGGCACTTTGCAACTGGCTATGTCCCTGAAAGTTAATGAACAAACGAGGGCCGTGAAGTGTGTGGAGGTCAGAGGTGTGAAAGTTAATGAACAAACGAGGGCCGTGAAGTGTGTGGAGGTCAGAGGTGCACCGGGAGGAACTGAGAGGTGGGGAGAGGCGACGTGTGGGGCGGATGGACTCAGGCGCAGTGCAGTCCGGACGCGCGGTAAGAAGGGGCCCGGGGACTGTGGTTTGGGCTCCAGGTGTTGCCATTGTCCAGGCCGCGTGAAGGTGAGGTTCCCTGGAGTTACTCAAGTAAGTGGTGAAGAAACGTGAAAAAGTGATAAAGCGTCAGGTTTTCTTCTTTGCTTATGGGTTCAGGTAAGACTTAGAATTTCCTGTACATTTTGGTGCACAGTGTTAATTACATTTCAATTGCAATTATATTATAAGTGCTCTTTTATTCATCTTGAAGTTTATTTAAAAGTATATGACAACTTGCAAGTATACGAACTGTGCAGTTACTTTTTGTTGCGGATTTCTAAAGGAACCGTAAGGAGAGAAAGATTTATAGTTTCTACATGTCACCGCAGGTGTGGAGCAGAACACAGTCGCCTTTACAGGCGCCGTCCACGCGATGGCCTGGCGCCCTCGTGCGGGCATCTCGGGGAATGATACCTTAGTGCAGGTGTGCAGAGATAGTTGGGCAGAGCGGGTCCCCTACGAAGGAGGAATCCACTTTGCGTTCACGTTCTTTTCTCCTTACTGATAATTTTGAAGGAGATGGGGGGGGTCCTCTCATCTCTGAAGGAGAGAGGTGTGATTCATCTCTTTCGATGATAAATTTTTCTGTTTTTTCCTGGCATTCTTCTATGTCTCATTGGGAGCTTCTCTTTCTGCATTTATGTGCAGTGCGTGGAAAGCAGGAACTCCCGCGTCCATCCACCTCAGCGGTAGGAAGCGCTGGTCTTTACAGTCATGAATTTTGCCCTCTGCCATACTAAGTGTTATATAATGTCCATTTGTATGACGTTCACATAATGCAGGTGGGTTCCAGAGTAAGTTTACAGTGATGAATAGGAGCAGTAATTAATTGTCCTATTTCTATTTATTAATTTCTATAATATTTTCCATAGAAAGCCCATCAACCTTTATTCGCCCCCCCCCATAGAAATTTTCCCACCGTTTCCCTTGGAGTCTGCGTGTTCCCTTAGGGTTTTTGCATTTCAGAATGTCTCCCTTGTGGTGGTAAGAGTTTTGATTTTGAAAAGAATATGTCTTTTCTATTGTAGTTTTAAATTTTATGAAGTGTAAATGAATTTATTTTGCTAAGGTAAACGTGGACGAGTGTATCTGGTTCCTGAGTGTTTTCATGCGAATGAGCCAGAAAAAACTAAAGTCAGGTGTGGGCGGCGGGGCCCATCCCCCAGAGTCTGACCAGCCAGAGATGAGAAGCGGGGTCTAGAGAAAGGTACCGGGTTGGACCGGAGGAAATGGGTCCCAGACCCGAAGTTGACACTTTGCACGGGAAGAGGGAGGATGTCGGTGGATGTGAGGCCAGCTGCTGCCAGGCAGGGGCCTTTCTCTCAGGGTCAAAGGTGCAGAGGTGAGAGGATACACGATCCTGGGGATTCAGGAGGGGCTGAGGGGACACAGGGGAGGGGTTGGGGGAGGAGATGTAACTGGGCGGGAGGAGCAGAGAAGAATCTCCGGACGGCTTGTGGAGCACATGTTCCACTCCCAGTGTAAGTGAGCACTTCCAGTGAGAGCACTTTTCTATTTCAGTGTAGAGAGTGTTGAGAAAACAATGTAACTCTTTTTCTAAAAAGATTTTAGTTACTGAATTTACAGAAAAAAGAGAGAGGAGCGGGGAAACATTCATTCGCTGTAGTCACCCGGGATGTGCTTTGATCAGGCAAGTATGCTGTTTCCAGGGGATGCCAGCATTCTAGGTCCATGCCACCCCAGGTCAGGCTAATTATTATTATCATTAATATTAATATTATTATTGCTATTATGTAATTATTATTAAAGAGCATGAAAATACTGTGTGTCTTTGGGTAGCATTTTATTATTTCATTAGTATAGATCATCGCTGTTCTTGTGAAGCAGATTTCTAGGTATTTTACCTGTTTTACTGTTAATCGGGTGTAAAGAAATATATTATTCACTCAAGATACTTTTTGTATAAGTGGATACTTATGTTTGACTGTTATTTCTTTTCTAGTGTATAAAAATTTTTTGTTTGTAATAAATGTTTGGTGAGTGCCATGAGTCATTCAGGTCCATAAGCTAGTATGTAGTCGTGATCAGTAGATTGATGTAGGTGTAGGTCATGTGAATGTTGTCAGAGTTTGAAAGGTAAGAGTTGAAGTAAAGTCATGCCAGGAGTTGGCAAAAATAGTTTTGTGATTTAAAGTACACAGATGAGTCAGTAAAATAGCACCATCCATCTTAGCGTTTGAAATGAGTGTAGGTGTGGGATGCATGCTGTGGTAGTAACCCTAAGTATGGTTAGTCATTACCCATGCTCCACGGAGGGTGTTTGGGGAATATACACTATGGTCAAAGTCTTCATTTTTGAGGAGGAATTTTTTAGAGGGTAAATTCTGGAATCTAATGAAGTAAGATGAAGGATTGGAAGTGATTGTACACAAGTATGAAAGTGATTTCTGTGTAATGAAGAGAAGCAGCAATGGTGAGATGCTTAGTCTGGTTCTGTCCCCGAGTGATTCAGTCTCATAACACGTGAGATGTTCCTCGACTCCTGATTGTTTTGGGTGCATTGACACCCCAGGGCAGTAGATTGTAATCATGCAATATGGGAGGTTTTGTGTTTGTTGTTGTTCAGGTTTGGTTTTGAGTATCTATGAAGATATTTAAAGAGAGAAATTGTATTTCAGAATTAGGATTTAAAATGACTTGCTGTTTGTATTCTAGTTTAGACTTCTTGTTGTTCTATGTAGATTAGGGTCTGTTTTGAGCACTCACTTTTGGGCTGAGTCCATCTTTGTTCCGGTGAAGGGCTGTGCATTGTAAGTGCTCACGTGATTCTGGTCTTTCTAGTCAGTGCTTACAAATAACACCCAGCCCTCAGCACTCCTTGCAATACACAATGGCACTATTGTGGTTGTGCTCGAATATGCATCTTTGGTTCAGAGACCTGACATAGGCATCAAATTTCTGGAGAGCAGAATGATACGAATGCAGCACTTTTCTTATTTCTACATTGAAAGTATTTTCTAATTTTACCAGTGATTTAATGTTAGGGTTTGGAGTGTGTTTTGTGTGTGTGTGTGTGTGTGTGTGTGTGTTTAAAGATGTGTCTTTGAAAAAAACGTAAACATGACAATGCTGTTATTACCTTTACTTACAGGTTACTAGATGCATGGTGTCATGAGCCATAAAGTGAGCATATGTAATTGAAGTGAATTGAAATGTCTAGGAAGGTGGTTTATTGTTCAGTAGGGTCAGTTTTTTTAATTTTATTTTATTTATTCATTTTAGAGAGGAGACAGAGAGGGAGAGAGAGAGACTGAGAGAGACAGAGAAAGAGAGGAGAGAGAGACAGGGGGAGGAGCTGGAAGCATCAACTCCCATATGTGCCTTGACCAGGCAATCCCAGGGTTTTGAACCGGCGACCTCAGCATTTCCACGTCAATGCTTTATCTACTGTGCCACCACAGGTCAGGCAGTAGGGTCAGTTTTTAAAGAGTTATGAGCATTCTTGGAAAGCATGTTAGATGTATTGTTTGAGATGATGGAATAATTATGTATCTTGGATTTTATTTATAAATTACAGGTTTATCTTTATAACTTTACTGATTTTTTTGAGGGGGGCTGCATCACTTTTGACAGGTGTCCATATCCCTGAATGAGAGAGATGTGTTAAGTTGTTTTCTATAATTATGGATTTTTCTTATTTTCATTTTAGGTCTGTGATTTATTATTTGAGTTTTATTATTCTAGTTTGTTATGTATTGCTTTGAATTTATATATTTGTGGTTATTGGAATGTATTGAAATGAATTTCTGTCCATAATTTGTAGGACCTCTTTTTGCTTTTCAATGTAGTGCATGGTATCCAAATGTGTTTTGGTTTTGTTTCCATTTCTTTTTATTTCTGCTGTGTTATGGTATAGGTGTCTGCAGCATTTTGTATTAGTTGTGCATGTCTGTTAACATCCACAGAAAGTGATTTTTACATATAGTAGGATGTAGGGGTGTTCCTTCTTTTCTCACATAACTGTTGTGACATCAGTTACTTTACAAAGAAAACATTTCCTATGACGTAAAGAGAAACTTTTATGGTATAAGAAGAGATATGAGTATGCATCTATTACTGAAGGTTCCATTAGAAGAAGTAGGCTATGTATATCTGTCGGTAAGAAAAAAGGTGTTTGTTTATTTTAAAGGTAATGTAGTATTGATTTAAGCTATTTAGTTTTATTTATTACAAAAAAGCAGCAATTAGAAATACAATTTTTATAAATTTATAACAGTAGGCTGCTTTAGCCTATATGAGTTTTCTAATTTTTTCCTCAATTCCCTAAGAATTCTTTTTACAATTTTTACTATTTTGGCTAATTCAGTGAATCTCCCTTATGAACTCCATGCCTTCTATGTAACGGAGACTTGGAGAGACTCCACCATCTCCTTGGCCCTGTGGGAGAGTGTTGAAATTTTTCTCTAATTTTTTACACCAGTGGAGGCAACAAACTACTATCCCAAGCCATGGAAAGTTTATTTCTAATAATTTTATGCCCTATAATTGTATTACTCATGATTTTATTACTTCTTTTGGAGCTGCAGTTTAATTTAAGAAACTGCCAATTAACTAGCAAGGTTCACACCTTTGGTTTAAATTCTAAATGATTTTTCTCTCCTTTAACATTTTCTAAAGCAAAGTTCTATTTTTGTGTTGTTGTTGTTGCAAAGTTCTGATTTTAAATACTATTCCCACCCTATATTTTTCAAATGGGCAAAACTTCTTTTGGTCAGTAGGTGGATATTTGAAACTAGTTTTTATTCTATATTTTTATTCACCTTACACTTACTTTATTGACTTTCCCCATTACTACGCACAGAGCAAGCTGAACCCTAGCCTTAACCATGCGTGTGGAGGCGGCAATGGGGCTCGCCTTTTGGTGCTCGGCCTTCTGCATGGGTGCGCTGTGGTGGTGAGGGCAGGAGCATGGCTAAGGTAGAAGGAAGCATGTCCATGTTTACCTCTCCACAGCCGCATCCCCACTCCATCTTTCCACACACAACACGTCCTTGCTTGCGTTTTCTATTACTCAAACTGCCTATTTGCTAGTCTTTTGGCTCTAGAGTCTGGATAAACACATTCAATTTGTGGGCTTTGCTTTTCATTCTTCCCCATGGCTGCTTGTAATATGAAAAATTTATTTTTCCAATGGCCCTCTTCTTAACAATAAGCACATTGATTTTTTTCTTGTCAGTTCTTTCTTTCTCAAATTTTTTTCTCTATTTTGCTCCTTTGTGGTTCCCGCATTCTTAAAAGTGTTTGTCTCTTGAAGTGCTGATACTATTGCCTTGGTTATTCTTTTATCCTGTTTCGCACTCAAATCCGGTTTCACTATGAAGGTGTGACACCCTCTTTGTATGGAGCAAGATTTTATTCATTGAGTTGGATTTATTGTTAAATTTAGCCATTGATCAATATATGGAAAGTGATTGGGAGAGCCTGGATTTCCAGTTAATATATTCCAGACTGCCTTTACTATCTGGGGCCAATCAATGGCCCTTCAACCCTGAAACTGGGCCATTCTGATTCACAGAGAATGTGAAGCCTTTTCCTGGAACCATTTAATTTTATATTCACAGTTGTCTTCATAAGCTTCTTGAAAATGCTTTAAAAGATAACCTAATTGGATCTTCTGTGAACTGGCCCTTCCTTTTATATTTAATAGCCAAGGCCACCAATTACAAATTAAAACTTCTTCAGAAGAATCCAGAAATTAGTGCACTAATAAAACAAAAAAGATAAGACAGTTAATTAACTAGCACCCAGAATAAAGGGTGTTTGACTATAGAGGTATTAATTATTACACAAGACAAGGGGAAGAAGCCAACAGAAGAGAATAATTTCCTTCAGAGGAGAAAGCTAACAGTGTGCCCTGAAGCTAATTTGAGAACAAAAAGAGAACAACGATTCACCAGTTAAGATTGCATTTTAGTCAGAAGCTTCCAATTTTGACACAAAAACCTTAAACCAGGCCTTAAACAAATACATTTAGACAATAAATGAAAGACTTCCACAAACACACACACACACACACACACACACACACACACGCAGCACACCTTCATAAATGAGAGAAGGGCTCCCCCTCGTGGCCTCTCAGGACTTTACTCTTTTTTTTTTTTTGGTACCCAGGCCGCAAAAACTTTAGAATTAATGTCAGAAATCTTAGACAAATGTAAGAAAAAGAAAGACTAAGATCTCAACAAACACAGAGAAGTCTCTGGAAGATAAGAGTGAGATCAATCCAGGTTAGTTCAGCCTCCACTGATTCAGTGCAATGCAAGACTGACTAATCTCGGATGGACTCAACCTCCTCCATGTCCTCCCAGAGATAGAAATAATTGTTCCCACTTTTGGAATTTTACTGAGAGCCCAACTAGATACCTCCAAAAGTCCTGGGCAGGATGAAGTTCCTACTAATACTTCTCTTAAAAAAACTGATGTCTCTGAATGCCTGCTGCAGAACTGGTGGACCTGATTCACTCGGTTCTCATTAATGTCCATGTAAAGTACCAACTGATGTCCCCAAGAGCTTAAAGAAGGAACCAATCCCCAAAAATCATCCATCCAGATTATAACCAGATGTTCCCCAGCAAAACCCAAAGTAAGACCACTAAAACTCCCCACTGATGTCTTGCTCTTGGAGAGTGTACTGCGAACATATGACCACATCTAATATATTTCACTGTACTCCAAACACAGAAAGAATATAAACTAGTTAAAACACCAAAGTAATTTGGAGGCTTTACCTACTCCACTGGAGTTCTACATCTCTGAAGTCACAATTCAGTAAAGCCTCAAATCCACTCTACCTACTTCTAGTGCAAAACAGAAAAGCTAAAGCAACAGTTCAGAGGAAAGTCAGAAAATTCAGTAAAGCAAAAAGAGTTGTTTCACCTACCTCCTCAAGTTCTCTGCCAAATTATCCAAATTGTCGAATTTGGGAACCAAGAGGTGTCTACAGGAGAACTGTCCAGACCCCACACAAAAAAAACAGGAGCCTTAGAACACTTCAGGTGGTTCCTCTCTTTCAGATTCAAGCAGGAACGGCAGCCTTTTGGAGAAACCAGCCTATTTGAGGTGCCTCTACCAGGTGACGTGAAACACCTTTGGCCTTGCGTGGGAGCAAAATGTTGTAAAGTATCCAATCCACAATTCCATGGGTTTTCATAGAGACACAAAATCCAGATAAATTTTGAGGAATTTTATTAAAGTAGAAAATTTCTTAAGTATGTCGGCTGCCTATAGCTTACATGGGGCAGCAGTCCCAAATTTTGTGCATGTATAATATTATAGGGGCTGGTTATATACCCTTAATTATACATGTGCATGAAAAAAGCCTGACATTTCAGCATAAGCTTATAACCTTTGATTTCTCCTACACAGGTTTGGGAAAAGGATGAGGGGGAGAATGGGACACAATTCATTAGCAAGTTTATAACATTTGTGTATAGCATTCATAAAAAGAAGCTTCTACACATTAAAACTTACAAGGCAACACAATGGTAAAAATGTCACTTTACATATTAAAAGATATCCCTATATTTTCTAGTGTTCATTTACTATTCCTTTGTCCAAAGATACATACATTACCTACATGCTTTTAGAAGAGGATAAGTAGTTTCCATGGGGATAAATGCCTGTAAATGGCCCATTAATATAAGGAAAGATTTACTTTAATTTTTCTCCTTCTACACCTGGCTAGCTATTCACTTGCTTCTTTATAAGTGTGCAGCAAGGTCAGAGAGTCCAAATGTCCCCCCCCTCTGCTCTTACAATTGTCGGGAGTCGATCAATGACTGATGGCTGACAAGGTCACAGCAGGAGAAGACCCACAACTGCTGGCTGACAAGGTCACAGCAGAAGATCAAAAACTGCTGATTGACAAAGTCACAGCAGAGAATACCAACGGCTGCTGGTTGACAAAGTCACTGCAGTGAAGACCAATGGCTGCGGATTGACAAAGTCACCGCAAAGGAAAGGCACAATGATACTTCCCCCTTTGACTTTTTGAATTAATATGGCCTTATATCCGGCTTTAATACAAGTGAATGGTTGTGCTATATCAGCTTGGAGAAAGTTGCTGGCTTCGTCTGGTGGAGATGTTACTGTGGTAGGAGTAAAACAGAAAGGTGATGTACCTTATGAGGACTTTGTTGCTCAGTTGATTCAAGCAGTAAGAAGAGTTATTTCAAATGAGATGGCAGGAGATATTATAATTAAACAGTTGGCTTATGAAAATGCTAATTCCACTTGCAGGCCATGTTGTGGTCAGTGAGGAGAGAAGGAACGATAGGGGATTTCATCAAAGTCTGTCAGGATGTAAATCCTGCTTTTATTCAGGGAGTAACTATTGCTGCAGCTTTAAAAGGAGAAACATATCCTCAATTTATTAAGACTATGTATCAAGGAAAAATGCCTTCTGTCAATGAAGACTTCCTCTAAGGGAAGTCTTACTTGCTTTACTTGTAATCAAACAGGCCACTTTAGCTGACAATGCCTTAACAAGAGTGGGCAAGCAGGCCCAGGAGTGCAAGGGACAGCTCCCATAATTAATAATGCTAATAATAATGTCCCATTGCCTAAGACTTTGTGTCCATGCTGTCAAAAAGGATATCATTGGGCAAAGCTGTGCCATTCTAAATTTCACAAAAACAGACAGCCATTAGGACCAAAGTTAGGAATAGAATGGCAGCCCCCACAAAATCAAAATCTAGCATGCAATCCAAGTAGTAATCAGGGCAACTGGCAAGGGGGCAAGCCTCAGGCCCCAATAACAATTGGGGCCAGCCTGAATCCATTTGTCAACTCCGGTCCATCTCAGACCTCACCAGGGCAACCCCAGGCAGCGCAGGACTGGACCTCTGTTCCACCGCCTCAACAATATTAACTCCTGACAGTCCTGCAGTTGCATTACCAACAGGAGTTAAAGGTCCTCTTCCTAAAGGAATGGTTGGATTATTAATTGGCAGAAGTTCAACATCTTTAAAAGGAATATACGTAATGCCAGGAATAATTGATTCGGGACTATGAAGGGGAGATAAAAGTAATGATTGCTCCCTTAATTAAATGCTTGAGATTAATCCTGGTCAAAGAATTGCTCAGCTTTTACTATTGCTTTACTGTCCCATTGAAAAGCCTATATCTGAACAAAAACTGGGAGAAGGTGCCTTTGGCTCCAGTGATTTTGTGTTTTGAATACAAGAAATTAAGAAAGTTCGGCCACTAAAGAAATTAAAGATTTCTGGAAAAGAAATTGAGGGGCTTTTAGATACCGGGGCAGATGTCTCCTGCATTGCTGGCAAAGATTGGCCTCGAGCATGGTCGACTCAGTCAAGTCCAACCTCATTGGTTGGACTTGGCCAGGCTTCAAATGTTGCTAAAAGTTCTCAAATATTAACCTGGCAGGATGAAGACAATAACCAAGGAACTTTCTGCCCTATGTAATTTCAAGTATACCATTATCTCTCTGGGGGAGAGACATTTTAGAACAAATGGGTGTTTTCATGTACAGCCCGGATTCAAAAGTAACTGCACAAATGTTATAGATGGGTTTTAATCCTAATTGAGGGCTAGGAAAAAAACAGCAGGGCCAATTCAGACGTTAGAAAATCAAGGAAGACATGGTATAGAATACACAAATTTATAGTTGGGGCCACTGAGCTATTTGCTACCTGATCCTATTAACTGGAAATCTAACAACCCAGTATGGGTAGAACAGTGGCCTCTGAATTCAGAAAAAATTAAGGCAGCCAGAGAATTAGTTATGCAGCAATTACAGGAAGGACATATAGAAGTTTCTAACAGTCCTTGGAATACTCTTATTTTTGTTATTAAAAAGAAATCAGGAAAATGGAGGTTGCTACAGGACCTTAGGGCTATAAATGCCACTATGGAAGATATGGGGTCATTACAACCTGGACTCCCCTCACCAGTTACGGTGCCTAATGGCTACAGTGTAATTGTTATAGATTTATAGGACTGCTTCTTTACTATACCATTAGCTACACAGGAGTGTCAAAGGTTTGCATTTAGTCTGCCATCAGAAAATTTTAAACAACCTTATGAGAGATATCAGTGGAAGGTAATGCCCCAGGGAATGAAAAACAGTCCCACGCTTTGTCAAAAATTTGTGAATCAAGCTTTAGACCCAATAAGATTAAAATATCCTAATCTTTATTTAATTCACTATATGGATGAAATTTTGCTTGCTCTGCCTGATCAGGAAAAATTGCATAATATTTTACAAGAAACAACTCAGTCTTTACAAAATTTTGGATTAAAGATAGCCCCTGAAAAAATTCAAGTACAGCCACCTTTTAATTACTTGGGATGTATTCTGTGTACAGACATAGTCAGTCCTCAAAAGTTACAATTAAAAAAAGATCATTTAAAAACTCTAAATGACTATCAAAAATTATTGGGAGACATTAATTGAATCAGACCCTATTTGAAATTAACTACAGCAGAGATTAAGGCATTGTTTGATATTTTGAGAGGAGATGCTGATCCAACTTCTCCTTGAGAGCTCACAGAAGAAGCAGCAAAAGCTCTGAAAAAAATAAAAGAAGTAATTCATAATCAACATTTAGTCAGAATTATTATAGAGGAACCATGGCAGCTTGTGATTTTAGCCACTGAACACACTCCTACCGGATGTTTGTGGCAGAATGGCCCTCTAGAGTGGCTTCACTTACCTGTCTCTCACAAGAAAGTTATTATGCCCTATACTTATTTGGTGGCTATTCTAATAATTAAAGGAAGAAACCGCAGCAGAGAGTTGTTTGGTAAAGAAATGGCGGAAGTCATTGTTCCTTATAATAAGGATCAATTTAAAGCATTATTACAGCTAAATTCAGAATGGCAAATTGCTTTTAGTAATTTTACAAGGCAGGTTTTATTTCATCTTCCTGCTCACCCACTGCTGCAATTTCTAAAAAGATAATCAGTAATTTTTCCCACTAAGACTTCTAGAAATCCACTGCCACCACCAGCTGCACTGGTTTTTACTGATGGCTCATCTAATGGTAAAGCTGTAACAATTATAGGGGATGAGCATATTATCACTGAAACTCAGGAGAAATCAGTGCAAAAAACAGAAATTATTGCTGTTATAACAGCATTTCAAAATTGAAACATATTCCCTTTAATTTGTTCACTGATTCACAGTATATAGTTAAAATGTTTCCTCACATTGAAACTGCTTCTTTCCCACATCATCTAACCACTATTTTTTCACTTTTAAACAGCCTACAAAAGCAGATTCATTCCAGAACTCTCCCTTTCTTTATCGGGCACATTTGCTCTCACAATTCTATTCCAGGACCACTACATGAAGAAAATTGTCTTGCTGATTTTCTTACACAGCAGAAAGCAATGTCTACAGCAGTAGAAGAAGCTAAACTTTGACATGCTTTACATCACCAGAATGCATCTGCACTCCGGTGGCAGTTTCAACTATCTCGTAAAGCTGCTCGAGCTATCGTGCATAGCTGTAACAGGTGCCCTACTCACTTTTCTAATCGTAGTTTTGGAGTTAACCCACGAGGACCTTTGGCAGATGGATGTCTGTCATATTCCATCTTTTGGCAAACTTTGCTATCTACATGTTTGTGTTAATACCTTTTCAAATGTTGTTGCTTGTACTGCACGAACTGGAGAGGCCTTTAAGGATGTAGTACATCTTTTTCACTGCTTTGCTATTCTAGGAATGCCAAAGTCTATTAAAACTGATAATGCTCCAGCATATACATCAGCTGCCTTTAAAAGGTTTTGTAACACCTTTAATATTTCACATATTACTGGCATCCCTTACAATCCACAGGGACAAGGTATAGTAGAAAGGACTCATCAGACCCTGGAAATGCAGATTCAAAAACTGGGAAGGTGAGTTAAAATATAGTTCCCCACATCAGCTTTTAAATCATGCTTTGTTTGTTATTAACAATCTTAATTCAGACTATCAAGGCCACACTCGCATGCTGAGACACTGGAATCTGGATCTGGATAAACCTAAACCAATGGCAAAGTGGAAGGATTTATTGACAGGTCAATGGAAAGGTCCAGATGTAATTTTAACCCAGGGGAGAGGGTATGCTCGTATATTTCCACAGGATGCTGACTCAACTCTCTGAATCCCAGACCGGCTGATTTTCCATGTCTCACCAGAGGCCTGCACTGCCACTGCTGCCCCCTCCCAGCCAGAAGGAGACTCCTGTGCCACCTGCATCACTAGTGACTTTCCAGCAAAGGCCATCAAGGAGCTCTCCGTATGATCCTGTTACTCGAGTGATGCAGCGATTGTCAGTACAGGAAGCTAGACGACCTCCCTATCATAGTCAACGGATGATTCACTCTACTCAAATGGTCAACCCACCAACCTGGGACCAGTTGAAGGCATTAACTGAGAGGGCTAATTTAATTTGTCATTGACAAAATATACATTGTATCCCTGTTAATATGTTTATTGTTATGCTAGCTGTACTTTCAATTTAGGTGCTTAATGTTGAGGCTACTGGACAAAACAAATCTTATTGGGATTATATTCCAAATCCACCATTAGTTAAGCCTGTTACTTGGGGAGGAGATGATATATCTGTGTTTAATAACCATACTAAGTTTTGGGAGTATCATGTAGTTCTTTTATTATGCATAAAACTGACTCAAATTTCTCATTTCATGAAAAAACGGATAAGGTACCTATATGTTTTATATTTAATAATACTCACAAGATTTCTGGGTGTTTTCCTACTACACTTAAGACTATTTTGACTGACTCTCCTAAAAGTAATAAACCTGGACACATTACAAGAGGCTTATGGTCTCTCACAATTTTAATGCCTGGAGGCCCTGACACTCATGAGTTTAATCCTGTTACATTGCCTCCTAAGGGATTTCATCCATGTAAACTTTATCCTCCAAAAGAGGCAACTAAAGAGCCTTACTGGTGGTCTGTGGAGAATAGATTTGGTTTTTCCCCATGGCAAGAATGTGCATATTACAATTATATGAATTATACTGCATATGCTGTTAATTTCTCTGTACAAGATTGGTCTACTCTTTATTTTGAATATGATTTTAGAAAATTAGTGCAGGAGATGAGAGACAATTACAGTTGGTCAGATAAATATAATCCTTTAAATAAAATCATCACACATTGGCAGTCTGCTGGATGGATACCTGCACAGCTGACTTATCAGGATAAATTAACCACCAGGTATCAAACAAAGCTTTGGCAGCTAATCGCAGCTGCTGCACCAGCATATATGGTTAGGCCTTGCCTTTATCCTGCTCAGAATATTTTTGTTCAGGCTTGTGTACAGGCTCCTTATGTACTCTTGATTGCTACAATGAACAGTAATCTTTCTGTTAGTACTTATAATTCTATGTTTAGCATTTCCTGCTCTCGCTGTGTTTTTACAAACTATCTTATGACACCAAAGCTCAAGTTATGTTTTTTTTTTCTTTTTTTGTATCTTTCCTTATTTTCCTTAACTTTATTTTTTTTTTTATTCTTTTGTAATTTTATTTTTTTTAATGGGGTGACATCAATAAATCAGGATACATATATTCAAAGATAACAAGTCCAGGTTATATTGTCGTTCAATTATGTTGCATACCCACCACCCAAAGTCAGATTATCCTCTGTCACCTTCTATCTTGTTTTCTCTGTGCCCCTCCCATGCCCTATCCCTCTCCCATTCCCCCCTCCCCCCCATAACCACCACACTCTTATCAATGTCTCTTAGTTTCACTATTATGTCCCACCTACGTATGGAATAATACAGTTCCTGTTTTTTTCTGATTCACTTATTTCGCTTCGTATCATGTTATCAAGATCCCACCATTTTGCTGTAAATGTTCCGATGTCATCATTTCTTATGGCTGAGTAGTATTCCATAGTGTATATGTGCCACATCTTCTTTATCCAGTCATCTATTGATGGGCTTTTTGGTTGTTTCCATGTCCTGGCCACTGTGAACAATGCTGCCAATAAACATGGGGCTGCATGTGTCTTTACGTATCAATGTTTCTGAGTTTTGGGGATATATACCCAGTAGAGGGATTGCTGGTCATAAGGTAGTTCTATTTTCAGTTTTTTGAGGAACCACCATACTTTCTTCCATAATGGTTGTACTACTTTACATTCCCACCAACAGTGTATGAGGGTTCCTTTTTCTCCACAGCCTCTCCAACATTTGCTATTACCTGACTTGCTAATAACAGCTAATCAAACAGGTGTGAGGTGGTATCTCATTGCCGTTTTGATTTGCATTTCTCTAATAGCTAAAGAAGATGAGCATCTTTTCATATATCTGTTGGCCATTTGTATTTCTTCCTGGGAGAAGTGTCTATTCATATCCTCTTCCCATTTTTTTATTGGATTGTTTGTTTGTTTGTTGTTGAGTTTTATGAGTTCTTTGTATATTTTGGATATTAGGCCCTTATCTGAGCTGTTGTTTGAAAATATCATTTCCCATTTAGTTGGCTTTCTGTTTATTTTGTTATCAGTTTCCCTTGCTGAGCAAAAACTTCTTAGTCTGATGTAGTCCCATTCATTAATTTTTGCCTTCACTTCTCTTGCCATTGGAGTCAAATTCATAAAATGCTCTTTAAAACCCAGGTCCATGAGTTGAGTACCTATGTCTTCTTCTATGTACTTAATTGTTTCAGGTCTTATGTTTAGATCTTTGATCCATTTTGAGTTAATTTTTGTACAGGGGGAGAGACTGTAGTCCAGTTTCATTCTTTTGCATGTGGCTTTCCAGTTTTCCCAGCACCATTTATTGAAGAGGCTTTCTTTTCTCCATTGTGTGTTGTTGGCCCCTTTATCAAAAATTATTTGACTATATATATGTGGTTTTATTTCTGGACTTTCTATTCTGTTCCATTGGTCTGAGTGTCTATTTTTCTGCCAATACCATGCTGTTTTGATTGTCGTGGCCCTATAATAGAGTTTGAAGTCAGGTATTGTTATGCCCCCAGCTTCATTCTTTTTCTTTAGGATTGCTTTGGCTATTCGGGGTTTTTTATAGTTCCATATAAATCTGATGATTTTTTGCTCTATTTCTTTAAAAAATGTCATTGGAATTTTGATGGGAATTGCATTAAATTTGTATATTGCTTTGGGTAATATAGCCATCTTGATTATATTTATTCTTCCTAGCCAAGAACAAGGTATATTCTTCCATCTCATTATATCTTTTTCGATTTCCCTTAACAATGGTTTATAGTTTTCATTATATAAGTCCTTTACATTCTTTGTTATGTTTATTCCTAAGTATTTTATTTTTTTTGTGCAATCGTGAAGGGGATTATTCTTTTGAGTTCCTTCTCAGTTGTTTCATTGTTGGCATATAGAAAGGCTATTGACTTCTGTATATTAATTTTGTATCGTGCGACCTTACTGTATTGGCTTATTGTTTCTAGTAGTCTTTTTGTGGATTCTTTGGGGTTTTCGATGTATAGGATCATATCATCTGCAAAAAGTGATACCTTTACTTCTTCTTTTCTGATATGGATGCCTTTTATTTCTTTGTCTTGTCTGATTGCTCTGGCTAGAACCTCTAGTACCACATTAAATAAGAGTGGAGAGAGTGGACAACCCTGTCTTGTTCCTGATTTAAGGGGGAAAGCCTTCAGTTTAGTGCCATTTAATATGATGTTAGCTGATGGTTTATCATATATGGCCTTTATCATGTTGAGATATTTTCCTTCTATACCCATTTTGTTGAGAGTCTTAAACATAAAATTGTGTTGTATTTATCGAAAGCCTTTTCTGCGTCTATTGAATAAGATCATGTGGTTTTTGTCTTTGTTTTGTTGATATGGTGTATTACATTAACCGTTTTACGTATGTTGAACCATCCTTGAGATTCTGGGATGAATCCCACTTGATCATGATGTATTATTTTTTTAATATGTTGTTGTATTCGATTTGCTAGTATTTTGTTTAGTATTTTAGCATCTGTATTCATTAGAGATATTGGTCTGTAGTTTTCTTTTTTTTGTGCCATCCTTGCCTGGTTTTGGGATGAGGGTTATGTGGCCTCATAAAATGTGTTTGGAAGTATTGCTTCTTCTTCAATTTTTTGGAAGACTTTGAGTAGAATAGGAACCAAGTCTTCTTTGAATGTTTGATAAAATTCGCTGGTATAGCCGTCAGGGCCTGGACTTTATTTTTTGGGGAGGTTTTTAATGGTTTTTTTCTATTTCTTCTCTACTGATAGGTCTGTTTAGGCTTTCTGCTTCTTCTTGACTCAGTCTAGGAAGGTTGTATTGTTCTAGGAATTTATCCATTTCTTCTAGGTTGTTGAATTTAGTGGCATAAAGTTTTTCATAGTATTCTACAATAATTCTTTGTATATCTACGGTGTCTGTGGTGATTTCTCCTCTTTCATTTTGGATTTTGTTTATATGAGTTCTTTCTCTTTTTTCCTTGGTAAGTCTTGCCAAGGGTTTGTCAATTTTGTTGATCTTTTCAAAGAACCAGCTCCTTGTTCTATTAATTTTTTCTATAGTTTTTCTGTTCTCTAATTCATTTATTTCTGCTCTGATTTTTATTATCTCCTTTCTTCGGCTGGTTTTGGGTTGTCTTTGTTCTTCTTTTTCTAGTTCCTTAAGGTGGGAAGTTAAGTGGTTCACTTGGGCTCTCTCTTGTTTGTTCATATATGCCTGAAGTGATATGAACTTCCCTCTTATCACTGCTTTTGCTGCATCCCATAGATTCTGATATGTCGTATTGTCATTTTCATTAGTCTGTATATATCTTTTGATCTCTGCACTTATTTCTTCTTTGACCATTCATTTTTAAAAGTATGTTGTTTAGTTTCCACATTTTTGTGGGATTTTTTTCCTCTTTTTTGCAGTTGAGTTCTAGTTTCAAGGCTTATGATCAGAAAATATGCTTGGTACAACTTCAATTTTTCTGAATTTGCTGATATTGTTTATTGTGGCCCACATTATGGTCAATCTTGAGAATGATCCATGTACACTGGAGAAAAATGTATACTCAGTCACTTTGGGATGAAATGTCCTGTAGATGTCTATCATATCCAGGTGCTCTAGTGTTTTGTTTAAAGCCACTATGTCTTTGTTGATTCTCTGTTTGGATGACCGATCTAGAACCGTCAGCGGTGTATTGAGGTCTCCAAGTATGATTGTATTTTTGTCAGTTTTTCTGTTTTAAGATCAATAAGTAGCTGTCTTATATATTTTGGTGCTCCTTGGTTTGGTGCATATATATTAAGAATTGTTATGTCTTCTTGATTCAGTGTCCCCTTAGCCATTATGAAATGGCCATTTTTGTCTCTAAGTACTTTTCCTGTCTTGTAGTCAGCATTATCCGATATGAGTATTGCTACACCTGCTTTTTTTTGGATGTTATTTGCTTGGAGTATTGTTTTCCAGCCTTTCACTTTGAATTTGTTTTTATCCTTGTTACTTAGATGAGTTTCCTGTAGGCAGCATACAGTTGGATTTTCTTTTTTAATCCATTCTGCTACTCTGTGCCTTTTTATTGGTGAGTTTAATCCATTTACATTTAGTGTAATTATTGATACTTGTGAGTTCCCTATTGCCATTTTATATCTTGCTTTCTGTTAGTTTTGTGTCTTGTTTGATCCTTCTCTTTCGTTTTTCTATCTTTTGTTTTTATTTGGTTGTATTCCATACATCTTTCCTCTGTTGTTATCTTTTTTATCTCATGTGCTTCTCAGTGGTGGTTTTTTCAG
>NW_027095489.1:0-64914 GCF_036850765.1 Saccopteryx bilineata | reverse complement strand
ACTACTCAGCCATAAGAAATGATGACATCAGATCATTTACAGCAAAATGGTGGGATCTTGATAACATTATACGAAGTGAAATAAGTAAATCAGAAAAAAACAAGAACTACATGATTCCATACATTGGTGGAACATAAAAATGAGACTAAGAGACATGGACAAGAGTGTGGTGGTTACCAGGGGTGGGGGGAGGGAGGACATGGGAGGGAGGGAGGGAGAGAGTTAGGGGGAGGGGGAGGGGCACAGAGAACTAGATAGAGGATGGCGGAGGACAATCTGACTTTGGGCGAGGGGTACACAACATAATTTAATGACAAAATAACCTAGACATGTTTTCTTTGAATATATGTACCCTGATTTATTAATGTCATCCCATTACCATTAATAAAAATTTATTAAAAAAAAAACAAAAAAAACAGTAGTTATATTTGTATAAAAATTTGCTGTTGTTGTTTTTGAGATCATTTTTCTTGCACTTCTGCTATAAGAATACATTTTTTATCATAAAGAAACATTTTAAATTGAACATACTTGTCAAATCAAAGCACATTTTATTTTACAATACACGACGTAGATTTATATAAAGAAGTTCAAAAGACAGAAGTTAAAAGTGTAGAATGGCAATTCATTGAGTGCAGGAACATGAGTTCCTAGCACAGTGCCTGGTATATGATGGGCACTTTTTAAGGCTTTATGAAAGCATGGCTAGAAGGAAAGAATAAAAACAAGATGAACTGAGAGATTTTCAGAAAACAAACCACTAAAGATACACAAAATCTTTACAGAAACGGCAAATTGGAATCAACTTTTATAGACAATGCTTTCTACCAAATTATTCCTTTCAACCTGTACTGAGACGTGATTCCCAAGATGCACACGAGGTGGCAGCAGAGAAGCACATGTAACAGAGACCATTATTGCATGTGCTATGGAACAAGTTCCAGCCAAATTTAGAGGACGGAAATGATACCATGTATATCTCTTGCTCTCATTTCAATTAACGTTGAAAGAAGTAGCAAGCAGTAACTAGAAATTCCTTATATTTACAAGTTATAAATGTTTCTATTAGATAGCCTTGGATTCAACATTAATAGATAATGCAGAACACCCAACTGATATATTTTTCCAAGTAAACTAATCTGAGCTGTTATTCAGAAGGTGCACATGAGGTGGCAGCAGGGAGGCGCACTTGGTAAATATTTACCACAGTTAATTCTCTATGTTCTTAAAAGCAAGTTTCAACAACGTCTAACCTTAGAAATGATATAAAGCATGTTTCTTGTTGTCATTACACTTAATATAGTAAACAGAAATAGAAATTAACAAAAAACCCTTTTTTGCCTGACCTGTGGTGGCGCAGTGGATAAAGCGTCGACCTGGAAATGCTGAGGTCGCCGGTTCGAAACCCTGGGCTTGCCTGGTCACGGCACATATGGGAGTTGATGCTTCTAGCTCCTCCCCGCTTCTCTCTCTCTGTCTCTCTCTCCTCTCCCTCTCTCTCCTTTCTATAAATGAATAAATAAAATAATAAAATAAGTTAAAAAAAAAAACAAACCCTTTTTTGAAGGTAAGGAAATTCACTCCTAAATAACACCCACCTCAAAACCACAATTCAACTTTCAAAATACCTTAAAATTAATGGAAATAAAAACTACATAAGGAAACCTATGGAAAAATGTAGTGATGAATCTATTTTAGGGCAAGAAAACCTTAAAATACACTGCCTTTCCACCCATACTTAACACCAGAATACTAAATAAAAACCTGAGAACATAAAAGAAAATGATCTTCACAGCCTGAGCAGGGGATGTCACAGTGGTTAGAGCATTTGACAGCTTGAGCGTGGGCTTATCTGGTTTGAGCAAAGCTCACCAGCTTTAGCCTAATGGGCTCACTGGCTGGAGCAAAAGGTTACTCGGTAAGCTGTAGTGCCCTGGTCAAGGCACAATGAGAGAGCAAAGAGCAACTAAGGTGTCACTACAAAAAACTGATGATTGATTTGTGACCTTGCACATAATAAAAAAAATAACTACTTACTTTCCTTTCTGTGTGTCCCTATCTATTCCTCTCTCTGACTCGCTCACTGTCTCTGTAAAAAAAAAAGAAAGAAAGAAAGAAAAGGTTCACATAGACATTCAGCGGGTATATATCATCTTTGCCCTCGTTTAAGACTCTACTTTTTTGAAAAATGTGGGTTTTGAAAACTGAGTATGTTTTATACAGTGGTTGTGGTATATTTTACTTGCAGTTCTTGTTTCTTCACATTTGTTATCATTTTCTCAAATTTTGTGCCCAAAAATCAAGGTGCATCTTCTACAGTGAGGCATATTATGCATGGGGAAATATGATACTTTAAACCTTACTACCTATTTTCTCTTGTGGTGAGATTTTGAAAAACATAATTTATTCTTCTATGCAATTTAAGCTGGGAAAACAAAAAAAAATAGCCATTGTCATTTTATCTTTTTTTAATTTTTAATGTTAGAGAGAGCAAGTGGGGGGAAAAAGACAGACAGATAGTCAGAAACATCAATCTGTTTCTGTATGTTCCTTGAACCGGGACCAATCATATGACATTACTGTATGAGTGTGATGCTCTAAATAGTGAGATCTCTGGTGTAAGAAAGCCATTGTCTCTAGGGGGTCAAAATTACTAGAGACAACCTGAGGCAAATAAAAAATAAAATAATAATATAGTTTGCTGTGGTGACAACACCAGAAGATTTTCTAGGCTCTTGCAACTCAGGGGCATATACAATCAGTACTTCTGATTTTGAGCAAGAATTGACACCTTTCCTTACATGCACTTTTTCTTGTGCCGTGGCAGCAGTCCAGACTGAGAAACCTCCTAAGCTTTGGTTTTAAGAATTTATCTGAACCTGGGTCAGCACTTACAATTCAGGTTCTTTTGGTCACAGAACACCTCCCAGGATATTTGTTGTATCACTTGTAAATTTTCTCAGTTTTATAGCTGAGATCACACATTCCTGAAGAACCGAGACTTATGTCTCAGCTCTGCCTTCTGAGAAACTGATATACTTAACCATGCCACTATCAATCACAACTGGGACCAAAGGTACTGCAATAACAAATCCAGTGTTTCTAACAACATATAATTTTTCTATGTATATTTTTCCTTTTTCTTTCTACTCCATGACAGTGTAATATCCATAAAAACAGAAAATGCATCTGTCCCTTTCAATACTGGCAACCAGTGCCTGGAATATAATAAAAATTCAATAAGTTTTTACTGGAAGAGTGAATAAATATTCATTTGCATACATACACAAATATTTACAAATAACGGACACTATTGAAACAGAGAGGTATGCTCACATGCAATGCACATCTATGCACACATTGGATACACGCACACAAGGTACGTGAGTACATATACATAGGGAAATATAATTGGCACACAAAGAATATAGAAAAAAATGGCTAAAGTTAACAGTTGATATCTATGTATGAAAATTTGTTGTTTTGTTTTTCTTATCATTTTTGTTACATTTCTGCAATGATAATACCATTTTTATGATAAAAAGCTGTTAAAATTCTAAATACTTGTCAAATCAAAGAGCATCATAATTTACAATACATTAAGTAGATTTAAATAAAAGAAGTTCAAACGACAGATGTAAAAATAGTAGAATGGGAAGTGACTGAGTGCAGGGACATGAGCTCTTAGCACAGTGCCAGGTATATGAAGGGCACTTTCAAAGGCTTTAAGAAAGCATGGCTCAAAGCAAAAAAGAAAAAGAAGATGAAATGATAGATTCCCAGAAAACAAACCACTAGGGATACAGAAAAACTTCACAGAAGCGGCTATTTTGAATCAATGGTTGTAGACAATCTTATATACCAAACCTTTCCTTTGGACCTATACTGAAGCGTGATACCCAAGATGCAAACGAGGTGGCAGCAGAGAAGGACATAAAACAGATACCAGTAATTTATATGCTATGGAGCAAGTTCAAGCAAACTTCAGAAGATTGAAATGATATGAAGTGTATCTCTTGCTTACAATACAGTTAACATTGAAAGAGGTAGCCAACAGTAACTAGAACTCCCTTATAATTACAAGTTATGAAAGTATCTTCTAGATCGTCTTCGATTCAACACTGATAGGAAACGCACAACACCCACCTGCTGTGTTTTTCTAGGTGAACTGCTCTGAGCTGTTATTTCCAATGTTCACAAGACTTGGCAGCAGGAAAGCGCTCTTGGAAAATATTTTTCACAGATAATCCTGTATGTTCTTTCAAGGAAGTTTTAGCTAACTCTAACCTTAGAAATTATATAAAGCATGTTTTCTGTCGTCATTACACTTAATATACTAAACAGTAATAGAAATTAACTAAAATACCTTTTTTTTTAAGGTAATGAAATTCACTCCTAAATAACCACCCCTCAAAATCACAATTCAAGTTGCAAAATACCTTAAAATTAATGAAAATAAAAACTACATAAGAAAATCTACAAAAAAATGTAGTGATGAATATATTTTAGAGGGAAAAAAACCTTAAAATACACAGCCTTTCCACCCATACTAAGAACCAGGATACTAAATAAAATCAAGAGAATGTAAAAGAAACACAATGTTCACAGACTGACAAGGCAGTGGTGCAGTGGGTAGAACATTTGACTGGAATGCTCATGAACCAGATTTGAGATTCCAAATTAGCCAGCTTGAGCGTGGGCTCATCTCGTTTTAGCAAAGCTCAACAGCTTGATCCCAATGTCGCTGTCTCCAACAAGGGGTCACTCGGTCAGCAGTAGCCCCCTGGTCAAGGCACATATGGGAGAGCAGTCAATGAACAACTAAGGTGTCCTTACGAAAAAAGATGATTGACCTGTGACCTGGCATATAATAAAAAATTTTCTCCATTCTTGTTTCTCTGTTGCTATCTATCCCTCTCTCTCATTCTCTCTATGACTCTGGAAAAAAGAAAAAAAGGAAAAAAAAAGGAATGTTCACAGAGACATTTGGAGTTTCTATCCATATTTTCCTATGTATAAAACTCATCATTTTTAAAAATGTGGGGTTTGAAACCTGGGTGCATCGTATACAGTGGTTGTTGTATTTTTACTTGCATTTCCAGTTTCTTTGCATTTCTTATCATTTTCTCAAATTTTGTGCCCCAAAATTAAGGTGCTACTTATAGAGGGAGACTACTTATACATGGGGAGATATGGTACTTTACAACCTTACCACTTATTTCCTCTTGGGGTGAAATTTTGAAAAAATAATTTATTCCTCTAACCAATTCAAGCTGCAAAAACACCATATAAAAGCCATTGTCATTTTTCTTTTATTTAGTTATTAATGTTAGAGGAAGAAAAAAGGTGAAAAACAGACACACAGATAGTCAGAAACATCAATGTATTTCTGTATGTGCCTAGACAAAGGACCAAACCTATGACATAAGTGTATGTGTGTGATGCTCTATCTACTGAGCTCTCTGGTGATAGCAAGCAATTGTATTTAGGGGGAAAATTACTAGAGAAAAACTTAGGTAATTTAAAATAAAACAATAATCTAGTCTGCTGCGGTGAAAACACCAGAAGACTTCTCTTTGCTCTTGACGGTTAGGGGCATAAAAAATATTTCTGATTGTTTACCATGATGTGACCCCTTACATAACATGCACTTTTTTCCTGTGCTGTTGCAGCATTCCAGACTGAGAGACCTCCAAAGCTTTGGACATCAGTAATTATCTGAGCCTGGGTCACCACTTACAAGCTAGGTTCTTTTGCTCACAGAACAACTCCCAGGGTCTTTGTTTCAGCGCTTGAGAATTTTCTCAATTTTATAGCTGAAAACATGCATGGCTAAAGAACTGAGACTTAGGTCTCAGCTCTGCCTTTCAAGAAACTGATATACTGAACATCGCCACGATCAATGAAAACTGGGAACAAGACATTGCACTACTACATCCAGTACTTGTCACAACTTATAATTATTTTATTTATGTACATTTTTCTTCCTCTGTCTACAGCATGACAGTGTATTATTAATAAAGATTGTCTGTCTCTTTCACTATTGGCAACCAGTGTAGAGCACAGTGTATGGAACATAATAGAAACACAAAAAGTTGTTTAATGAATGAAGGAATAAATAGTTATTTGCATGCATACACATGTATCCACAAATCATAGAAACTGTGGAACCAGAGAGATATGCTCATATGCAATGCAAATCTATACACACAGATGTATGCACACCAAATATACTTTAGTATGTTTAGATATAGAAATATAATAGGTACACAAAGAATATGGAAATATAATGTCATAATATTAACAGTAGTTCTCTCTGGATGAAAATTTGTTGTTTTGTATTCTATTCATTTTTTCTTGCACTTCTGCAATAAGAATACAGTTTTTATAATAAAAAAGCAGTTACATTCAACATACTTTTCAAATTAAAGCACATCTTATTTTACAATACATTAAGAAGATTTAAATAAAGGGGTCAAAAAGGAGAAGGAAAAACGATACAATGGGAAGACAATGAGTGCAGCAACTACTCATATAGTTTCTAGCAGAGTGCCTGGTATATGATGGGAACATTGAAAGGCTTTATGAAAGCATTGCTGGAAGGAAAGAATAAAAACAAAGTGAACCTATAGATTCCCAGAAATCAAATCAATAAGAATACACAAAATATTTACAAAACTGGCAAATTGGAATCAACGTTTGTAGACAATCCTCTCTACTATATCTTTCATTTGGATCTGTTCTGAGGCATGATTCCCAAGATACACACTAGGTGGCTGCAGAAAAGCACATGTAACAGAGACCATTATTGTATGTGCTATGCAGCAAGTTTCAGCCAACTTCAGAGGATTGAAATAATATCAGATATGTCTATTGCTTTCACTAGAGTTAACGTTGAAACGAGTAGCAAATAGTAACTGGAAATTCCTTGAATTTACAAGTTATAAAATTATCTTTTAAATAGTCTTGGTTTCAACATTGATAGATAAAGCACAACTCCCAACTGCTGTGTTTTTTCAGGTGAATTGCTCTAAACTGTTATTCCCAAGGTGAACACGAGGTGGCAGCAGAGAAGCGCACTTGGAAAACATTTCCCACAGACAATCCTGTATTTTCTTTCAAGCAAGTTTCAACTACCTCAAACCTTCCAGTGATATAAAGCTTGTTTCTTCTTGTCATTACACTTACTTTAGAAATCAGTAATAAAAACTAACTAAAAAACCCTTCCTTTTTTAAGTTAAGAAATTCACTCCTAAATAACCCCTGCTCAAAATCAAAATTCAAGTTAAAAAATAGTTTAAACTTAATAGAAATAAAAACTAAATAAGAAAACCTATGGAAAAATGTTGTGATGAATACATTTATTGGAAAATACCCTAGAATACACAATGTTACCACCCATACTATGAAACAGGATACTAAACAAAATCCAGAGAAAGTAAAAGATAAAAATTTTCACCGCCTGAGGAGGTGATGAAGGAATGGATAGAGCATTTGTCTGGAATGCGAAGGACCCAGGTTTGAGATCCCAAGGTCTCCAGCTTGAGCGTGGGCTTATCTGGTTTAAGCAAAGCTCACCAGCTTTATCCCAATGGGTTCACTGGCACGAGCAAGAGATTACTCGGTCAGCTGTAGTTCCCTGGTCAAGGCCCAATGAGAGAGCAGTCAATGAGCAACTAAGTTGTCACAACAAAAAACTAATGATTGATCTGTGACCTGGCACATAATAATAATAAAAAAAACCTCTTTACCTTCCTGTCTGTGTGTCCCTATCTGTCCCTCTTTCTGACTCTCTCACTGTCTCTGTAAAAAAAAAAACAACAAAAGAAAGAAAGAAAGAAAGAAAGAAAGAAAGAAAGAAAGAAAGAAAGAAAGAAAGGGTTCACAGAGATATTCGGTGTGTTTATACCATATTTGCCCTCGTTTAAGACTCATCTTTTTGAAAAATGTGCGGTTTGAAAACTGGGTGCATCTTATACAATGGTTGTAGTATATTTTACTTGTATTTCCTGTTTCTTCACAGTTGTTATCATTTTCTCAAATTTTGTGCCCAAAAATGAAGGTGCGTCTTCTACAGGGAGGCATATTATGCATGGGAAAATATGGTACTTTACAAACTCACTACCTATTTTCTCTTGTGGTGAGATTTTGAAAAACATAATTCATTCTTCTATACAATTTAAGCTGTGAAAACAACAAAAAAATAGCCATTGCCATTTTTTAAATTTAATTTTTAATGTTAAAGAGAGGAATTGGCGAGAAGAAGACAGACAGTCAGAAACATCAATCTGTTTCTGTATGTGCCTTGAACCGGGACCAATCCTATGACATTACTGTATGAGTGTGATGCTCTAACTAGTGAGCTTTCTGGTGTAAGCAAGCCATAGTCTCTAGGGGGACAAAATTACTAGAGACAACCTGAGACAAATAAAAAGTAAAATAATAATCTAGTCTGCTGTGGTGACAACATCAGAAGACTTTTCTAGGCTCTTATCAGTCAGGGGCATATACAATCAGTATTTCTGATTGTTGAGCACAAAGTGACCCCTTTACTAACATGCATTTTCTTTTGTGCCATGGCAGCAATCCAGACTGAGAGACCTCCTAAGCTTTGGACATTATTAATTTAATTGAGCATTGGTCACTACACAGAAGCTAGGTCCTTTTGCTCACAGAACACCTCCCAGGGTCTTTGTTTCATTGCTTCTATATTTTCTCCATTTTATACCTAAGAACACACATTGCTGAAAAACCTAGGCTTATGACTCACCTCTCTCTACTGAAAAACTGATATACTGGACCTCCCCACAATAAATCATAACTGACACCAAAGATATTGCACTATCAAATTAAGTGCTTTTTAAACTTATGTTTATTATATTTATGTATATTTTTCTCTTTCTGTCTACCCCAATACAGTGTAGGATTTATAAAGACAGAAAGTGGGACTGTCTCATTCACTATAAGCAACCAGTGTCGAGCACTGTCCCTGGCAATTAATCAAATACAATAAGTGTTTCCTGAATGAACGAATAAATAGTCATTTGCATACATACACAAATATCCACAAATGACAGACACTATTGAAAAAGAGACGTATGCTCACGTGCGATGCACATCTATGCACACAATTGTTACACGCACCCAATATACCTGAGTACATGTACAAAGGGAAATATAATTGGTACACAAAGAATATGGAAAGAAAATGGCTAAAGTCAACAGTTGATATCTATGTATGAAAATTTATTGTTTTGTTTTTTATCATTTTTTTGCATTACTGCAATAACAATACCGATTTTATAATAAAAAGCTGTTAAAATACTATATAATGGTCAAATCAAAGTGCATCATAATTTACAATACATTAAGTAGATTTAAATAAAAGAAGTTCAAAAGACAGATGTAAAAATAGTAGAATGGAAAGTGACTGAGTGCAGGGACATGAGTTCTTAGCACAGTGCCTAGTATATGAAGGGCTCTTTCAAAAAATTTATGAAAGCATGGCTGGAAGGAAAGAAGAAAAACAAGATGAAACAATAGATTCCCAGAAAAAAACCCACTAAAGATACAGAAACACTTCACAGAAGCAACTAATTGGAATCAATGGTTGTAGACAATCTTATCTACCAAACCTTTCACTTGGACCTGTACTGAAGCATAATTTCCAAGTTGCAAACGAGGTGGCAGCAGAGAAACACAGATAACAGTGACCAATATTTTATGTGCTATGGAGCTAGTTCCAGCAAACTTCAGATGATTGAAACGATATGAAGTGTATCTCTTGCTTACACTACATTTAACATTTAAACAGACAGCAAACAGTAACTAGAACTCCCTTATATTTAGAAGTTATGAAAGTATCTTCTAGATAGCCTTCAATTCAACATTGATAGATAACACACAACACTCAACTACTGTGTTTTTCCAGGTGAACTGCTTAGAGCTGTTATTTCCAAGGAGCAAACAAGGTGGCAGCAGGGAAGCGCTCTTGGAAAACATTTTCCACAGATAATCTTGTATGTTCTCTCAAGCAAGTTTCAACTACCTCTAACATAAGAAATTATATAAAGCATGTTTCTTGTCGTCATTACACTTAATATACTAAACAGTAATAAAAATTAACTAAAATTTTACCTTTTTTTAAGGTAATGAAATACACTCCTAAATAACCCCCCTCAAAATCACAATTCAAGCAGCAAAATACCTTTTAATCAATGGAAATAAAAACTACATAAGGAAACCTATGGTAAAATGTAGTGATGAATCTATATTAGGGAAATAAAACATTAAATCTCAGAGCCTTTCCACCCATACTAAGAACCAGTATACTAAATAAAATCCAGAGAAAGAAAAGAAAAAATGTTCACAGCATGAGCAAAGCTCACCATCTTGAACCTAAGGTCACTGTCTAGAGCAAGCGGTCACTCTATGAGATATAGCCCCTGGTCAAGGCACATATGAGAGAAGAGTCTAGGAACAAGTAAGGAGTCACAACAAAAAACTGATGATTGATCTGTGACCTGGCACATAATAAGAACTCTCTCTCTCTCTCTCTGTCTGTCCCTATCTATCCCTCTCTCTGACTCTCTCCCTTTCTCTGGAAAAAAAAAGAAAAAAAATAAATGTTCACAGAGACATTTGGTGGATGAATATCATATTTTCCCATGAATAAGACTCATCTTTTTTGAAAAATGTAGGGTTAGAAACCTGGGTGCCTCTTACAAAGTGGTTGTAGAATTTTTACTTGCATGTCTTGTTTATTTGCTTTTGCTATCATTTACTCAAAATTTGAGCCCCCAAATAAGGTGCGTCTTATACAGGGAAGCTTCTTATACATGGCAACATATGGTACTTTACAACCTTACCATTTATTTCCTCTTGGGGAGAGATTTTGTAAAACATAATTAATTCTTCTATGCAATTTCAGCTGCAAAAAGAACAACAAAAAAGACATTCACATTTTTTCTTTTATATATTTATTCATGTTAGATGCGGGATAAAGGTGGGAAAAGACAGACAGACAGTCAGAAACATCAATCTATTTTTGTATGTGCCTTGACGCAGAAGCAAACCTATGATATTATCGTACGGGTGTGATGCTTTAACTACTGAGCTCCCTGGTGAGAGCAAGCATTTGTCATTAGGTGAAAAAATTTACTAGAGAAAACCAGAGGTAATTAATAAATAATGTGATAATCTAGTCTGCTGTGGTGTCAACACCAGAAGACTTTTATTTGCACTTGAAATACAGGGGCATAATCACTAAGTCTAATTGTTTAGCACAAAGTGACCCCTTTACTAACATGCATTTTCTTTTGTGCCATGGCAGCAATCCAGACTGAGAGACCTCCTAAGCTTTGGACATTATTAATTTAATTGAGCATTGGTCACTACACAGAAGCTAGGTCCTTTTGCTCACAGAACACCTCCCAGGGTCTTTGTTTCATTACTTCTATATTTTCTCCATTTTATACCTAAGAACACACATTGCTGAAAAACCTAGGCTTATGACTCACCTCTCTCTACTGAAAAACTGATATACTGAACCTCCCCACAATAAATCATAACTGACACCAAAGATATTGCACTACCAAATTAAGTGCTTGTTAAACTTATGTTTATTATATTTATGTATATTTTTCTCTTTCTGTCTACCCCAATACAGTGTAGTATTTATAAAGACAGAAAGTGAGACTGTCTCATTCACTATAGGCAACCAGTGTCGAGCACAGTGTCCTGGCAATTAATCAAATACAATAAGTGTTTCCTGAATGAACGAATAATAGTCATTTGCATATGTACACAGCTATCCACAAATCACAGACACTGTTGACACAGAGAGATATGCTCATGTGCAATACACATTTATGCACACATATGAACACATACCCAATGTACCTGAGTATATATACATACATAATATAATACATACAAAAAGAGTATGGAAAGAAAATGTCCTAATATTAACAGTAGATATATCTGTATGAAAATTTGTTGTTGTTGTTTTAGAAATCATTTATCTTGCACTTCTGCTATAAGAATACATTTTTTATAATAAAAAAGCTGTTAAAATTCAACATACTTGTCAAATCAAAGCACATCCTATTTTACAATACACGAAGTTGATTTATGTAAAAGAAGTTTAAAGGACAGAAGTTAAGAGAGTAGAAAGGGAAGGCATTGATTGCATGGACATGAGTTCCTAGCACAGTGCCTGGTATATGATGGATACTTTCAAAGCCTTTATGAAAGCATGGCTGGAAGTAAAGAAGAAAAATAAGTTAAACCGAGAGATTTTCATAAAACAAACAACTAAGGATACAAAAAACCTTTACAGAAACGGCAAATTGGAATCAACTTTTACAGAAAATGCTCTGAACAAAACTATTCCTTTGGACCTGTACTGAGGCTTGATCCCTAAGATGCACACGAGGTGGCAGCACAGAAGTACATGTAACAGAGACCATTATTGTATGTGCTATGGAGCAAGTTCCAGCCAAAATCAGAGGATAGAAATGATACCAAGAATAATTCTTGCTTTCACTACAATTAACGTTGAAAAAAGTAGCAAGCACTAACTAGAAATTCCTTATATTTACAAGTTATAAATGTTTCTTTTAGATAGCCTTGGCTTCAACATTGATAGATAATTCATAACACAAAACTGATGTATTTTTCCAGGTGAACTGATCTGAGCTTTTATTCTCAAGGTGCACACTAGGTAACAGCAGAGAAGCACACTTGGAAAACATTAACCACAGATAATCCTGTATGTTCTTTCAAGCAAGTTTCAACTACCTCTAATGTTAGAAATGATATAAAGCATGTTTCCTGTTATAATTACACTTAATATATTAAACAGTAATAGAAATTGACTAAAATCCCTTTTTTTAAGGTAAGTAAATTCACTCCTAAACAACCCTTCCCTTGAAGTTACAATTCAAGTTGCAAAATACCTTAAAATTAATGGAAATATAAACTACATAAGAAAACCTATGAAAAAATGTAGTGATGAATATATTTTAGGGCAAGAAAACCTTAAAACACATAGGCTTTCCACCCGTACTAAGAACCAGGATACTAAATAAAATCCAGAGAAAATAAAAGAAAAATGTTCACAGCGTCAGCCTGCGATGGTGCAGTGGTTAGATCAATTGACTTTAAGGTGGTAGACTCAGGTTTGAGATCCCAAGGGTGACATCTTGAGCGTGGGCTCATGTGGTTTGAGCAAAGCTCACCATCTTTAGTCCAAGGTCACTGTCTAGAGCAAGTGGTCACTCTATGAGATATAGCCCCCTGATCAAGGCACATATGAGACAGGAGCCAATGAACAAATAAGGGGTAACAACGAAAAATGATCATTGATCTGTGACCTGGCACATAATAAGAACTCTCTCTCTCTGTTTGTCCCTATCTATCCCTCATTCTGACTCTCTCCTTATCTCTGGAAAAAAAAAGAAATAAAGAAATGTTCACAGAGACCTTTGGTGGGTGTATATCATATTTTCCCAGGAATGAGACTCATCTTTTTTTGAAAAATGTGGGGTTAGAAAACTGGGTGCATCTTATACACTGGTTGTAGAAATTATTACTTGCATTTCTCATTTATTCGCTTTTGCTATCATTTAGTCAAACTTTGAGCCCCACAAATAAGGTGCGTCCTATACAGGGAAGCTTCTTACACATGGAGAAATATGGCACTTTACAACCTTACCATTTATTTCCTCTTGAGGTGAGATTTTGTAAAATATAATTCATAATTCTATGCAATTTAAGCTGCAAAAACAAATCAAAAAAGCCATTTGCATTTTTCTTTTATATATTTATTCATGTTAGAGGCAGGATAAAGGGGGGGAAGACAGAAAGACAGTCAGAAACATCAATCTGTTTTTGTATATGCCTAGACGCAGGAGCAAACTTATGATATTAGTGTATGGGTGTGATGGTTTAAATACTGAGCTCTCTGGTGAGAGCAAGCCATTGACTTTTGGTGAATAAATTTAGTAGAGAAAACCAGAGGTAATTAAAAAATAAAATGATAATCTAGTCTGTTGGGGTGACAACACCAGAAGACTTTTATTTGCTCTTGAAATTCAAGGGCATAATCAGTATCTCTAATTGTTTAGCACAAGTGACCCCTTTCCTAACATGCACTTTCCCTTGTGCCATTGCAGCAATCCATACTGAAACCACCTAAGCTTTTAAACATCATTAATTTAACTGAGCATTGGTCACTACATAGAAGGTAGGTTCTTTTGCTCACAGAACAACTCCCAGAGTTTTGTTTCATTACTTCTATATTTTCTACATATTATACCTGAAAACACGCATTGATGAAAAACTGAGACATAATTCTCAGCTCTGCCTTCTGAGAAACTGATATACTGAACCACAACACAATAAGTAATAACTGACACCAAAGATATTGCATTACCAAATTAAGTGCTTGTTAAACTTATGTTTATTTTATTTATATATAGATTTCTCTTTTTCTCTACTCCATTACATAATAGTATTTATAAAGACAGAAAGTGAGACAGTCTCATTCACTATAGGCAACCAGTGTCGAGCACCATTTCTGGCCATTAATCAAATACAATAAGTGTTTCCTGAATGAACAAATAGTCATTTGCATATGTACACAGATATCCACAAATCACAGACACTGTTGACACAGAGAGAGATGGTCATGTGCAATGCACATTTATGCACAATGATGTACACACACCCAATGTACCTGAGTATATATACAAACAGAAATATAATACATACACAAAGAATATGGAAAGAAAATGTCCTAATATTAACAGTAGATATATCTGTATGAAAATTTGTTGTTGTTGTTTTTGAGATCATTTTTCTTGCACCTCTGCTATAAGAATATTTTTTATAATTAAAAAGCTGTTAAAATTCAACATACTTTTCAAATCAAGGCACATCCTATTTTATAATACACGAAGTTGATTTATGTAAAAAAAGTTCAAAAGAAAGAAGTTAAGAGAGTAGAATGGGAAGTCATTGAGTGCATGGACATGAATTCCTAGCACAGTGCCCGGTATATGATGGGCACTTTCAAAGGCTTCATGAAAGCATGGCTGGAAGTAAAGAAGAAAAATAAGTTGAACTGAGAGATTTTCAGAAATCAAACCAATAAAAATACACAAAACCTTTACAAATTGGAATCAACATTTATAGAAAATGCTCTGTACCAAACTATTTCTTTGGACCACATGTGAGGCTTGATTCCCAAAATGCACACGGGGAGGCAGCAGAGAAGCACATGTAACAGAGACCATTATTGTATGTGGTATGGAGCAATTTCATGACAAAATCAAAGGATTGAAATGATACCAAGAATAATTCTTGCTTTCACAACAATTAACGTTGAAAGAAGTAGTAGCTGTAATAAGAAATTCGTTATATTTACAAGTTATAAATCTTTCTTATAGATAGCCTTGGATTCAACATTGATAGATAATGCACAACACCCAATTGATGTATTTATCCAGAAAAACTAATCTGAGCTGTTATTCCCAAGGTGCACACGAGGTGGCAGCAGGGAGGCGCTTTTGGAAAACATTTATGACAGATAATCCTGTATGTTCTTTCAAGCAAGTTTCTACTACCTCTAATCTTAGAAATGATATAAAGAATGTTTCTTGTTGTCCTCACACTTAATACAAATTAACTAAAAATTCCTTTCTTGAAGGTAGGACAATTAACTCCTAATAACCTCTTTCCGCTCAAAAATACAATTCAAGTTGCAAAATACCTTAAAATTAATGGAAATAAAAACTGCATAAGGAAACTTATAGAAAAATGTAGTGATGAATATATTTTAGGGCAAGGAAACCTCAAAACACACAGCCATTCCACCCGTAATAATAACCAGGATAATAAATAAAATCCAGAGAAAGTAAAATAAAAAATGTTCACAGCATGAGCAGATGATGGTGCAGTGGTTTGAGCAATTGACTGGAAGGTGGTGGACTGAGGTTTGAGATCCCAAGGGTGCCATTTTGAGCGTGGGCTCATGTGGTTTGAGCAAAGCTCACCATCTTGAGCCCAAGGTAGCTCTCTAGAGCAAGTGGTCACTCTATGACATATAGCACCCTGGTCAAGGCACATATGAGACAGGAGCCAATGAACAAATAAGGGTTCAAAATGACAAACTGATGTTTGATCTGTGACCTGTCACATAAAAAGTACTCTCTCTCTCTCTGTTTGTCCCTATCTATCCCTATCTCTGATATTCTCTTTGTCTCTGGAAAAAAAAGATATAAAGAGATGTTCACAGAGATATTTGATGGATGTATATCATAGTTTCACATGAATGAGACTCATCCTTTTTGAAAAATCTGTGGTTAGAATACTGGGTGAGTCTTATACAGTAGTTGTAGAATTTTTTACTTGCATTTCTCATTTTTTCGCTTTTGCTATCATTTACTCAAACTTTGAGCCCCCCAAATAAGGTGCATCTCATACAGGGAAGCTTCTTAAACATGGAGAAATATGGTACTTTACAACCTTACCATTCATTCCCTCTTGGGGTGAGATTTTGTAAAACATAATTAATTCTTCTATGCAATTTAAGCTGCAAAAACAACAACAAAAAAGCCATTCTCATTTTTTCTTTTATATATTTATTTATGTTAGAGGAAGGATAAAGGGGGGGAAATACAGACAGTCAGAAACATCAATCTGTATTTTTATGTGCCTTGATGCAGGAGCATACCTATGATATTAGCGTATGGGTGTGATGCTTTAACTACTGAGCTCTCTGGTGGAAGCAAGAAATTGTATCTTGGTGAATAAATTTACTAGAGAAAACCAGAGTTAATTAAAAAATAAAATGATAATCTAGTCAGTTGTGGTGCCAACACCAGAAGATTTTTATTTGCCCTTGTAATTCAAGGGCATAATCAGTATTTCTAATTGTTTAGCACAAAGTGATCCCTTTCCTAACCTGCACTTTCTCTTGTGCCATTGCAGCAATCCAGCCTGAGAGACCTCCTAAGCTTTGGACATCATTAATTTAACTTCTATGTAGTATTGGTCACTACAAAGAAGCTAGGTTCTTTTGCTTACAGAACACGTCCTAGTGTCTTTGTTTCATTACTTTTATATATACTCTGTTTTATTCATGAGAACACGCATTGCTGAAAAACTGAGACATATGTCTCAGCTCTGCCTTCTGAGAAACTGATATACTGAATATCAACAAAATAAATAATAAGTGACAACAAAGATATTAAACTACCAAATTAAATGCTTGTTAAACTTGTTTATTTTATTTACATATATTTTTCTCTTTCTCTCTACCCCATTACATTGTAGTATTTATAAAGAAAGAAAGTGAGACTGTCTCATTCACTATAGGCAACCAGTGCCGAGCACAGTCCCTGGCAATTAATTAAATACAATACGTGTTTCCTGAATGAACGAATAAATAGTCATTTGCATATATACAAAGATATTCACAAATAACAGACACTGTTGAATCAGAGAGAGATGGTCATGTGCAATACACATTTATGCACAGAGATGTACACACACTCAATGTACCTGAGTATATATACATACAGAAATATAAAACGAACACAAAGAATATGGAAAAAAATGTCCAAATATTAACAGTATATATATCTGTATGAAAATTTGCTGTTGTTGTTTTTAACATCATTTTTCTTGCACCTCTGCTAAAGCTGTTAAAATTCAACATACTTTTCAAATCAAAGCACATCCTATTTTACAATACACGAAGTTGATTTATTTAAAAGAAGTTCAAAAGTAAGAAGTTAAGAGAGTAGAATGGGAAGTCATTGAGTGCATGAACATGAATTCATAGCACAGTGCCTGGTATATGATGGGCACTTTCAAAGGCTTAATGAAAGTATGGCTGGAAGTAAACAAAAAAATATAAGTTGAACCGAGAGATTTTCAGAAAACAAACCACTAAGGATACACAAAACCTTTACAGAAATGGCAAATTGGAATCAACATTTATAGAAAATGCTCTGTACCGAACTATTTCTTTGGACCTGTAATTTGGCTTGATTCCCAAGGTGTACACGAGGTTGCAGCAGGGAAGCGCACTTGGAAAACATTTACTACAGATAATCCTGTATGATCTTTCAAGCACGTTTCTACTACCTCTAACCTTAGAAATGATATAAAGCATGTTTCTTGTTGTCCTCACACTTAATATAGTAAACAGTAATACAAATTAACTAAAAATCCCTTTTTTGAAGGTAAGACAATTAACTCCTAATAACCTCTTTCCGCTCAAAATCACAATTCAAGTTGCAAAATATTTTAAAATTAATGGAAATAAATCTACATAAGGAAAGCTATAGAAAAATGTCGTGATGAATTTATTTTAGGACAAGAAAACCTTAAAACACACAGCATTTCCACACCTACTAGTAACCAGGATACTAAATAAAATCCAGAGAAAGTAAAAGAAAAAAGGTTCACAGCGTGAGCAGGCGATGGTGCAGTGGTTAGAGCAATTGACTGGTATGTGGTGTACTCAGGTTTGAGATCCCAAGGGTGCCATCTTGAGCATGTGCTCATGTGGTTTGAGCAAAGCTCACCATCTTGAGTCCAAGGTCCCTGTCTAGAGCAAGCAGGTCACTCTATGAGATATAGCCCCCTGGTCAAGGCACATATGAGACAGGTGTCAATGAACAAATAAGGGTTCACAATGACAAACTGATGATTGATCTGTGACCTGGCACATAATAAGAACTCTCTCTCTGTCTGTCTGTCCCTATCTATCCGTATCTCTGAATCTCTCCTTGTCTCTGCAAATAAAAAGAAATAAAGAAATGTTCACAGAGACATTTCGTGTGTGTATATCATATTTTGCCATGAATAAGACTCATCTTTTTTGAAAAATGAGGCGTTTGAAAACTGGGTGTGTCTTATACAGTGGTTGGAGAATCTTTTACTTGCATTTCTCATTTATTTGCTTTTGCTATCATGTACTCAAAATTTGAGCCCCCCAAATAAGGTGTGTCTTTTACAGGGAAGTTTCTTATACATGGGGAAATATGGCACTCTACAACCTAAGCATTTATTCCCTCTTCTGGTGAGATTTTGTAAAACATAATTCATTCTACTATGCCATTTAAGCTGCAAAAACAACAACAAAAAAGCCATTCGCATTTTTTATATATTTATTTATGATGGAGACAGGATAAAGGGGGGAAAAGACAGACAGACAGTCAGAAACATCAATCTGTTTTTGTATGTGCCTGAGGCAGGAGCAAACCTATGATATTAGCATATGGGTGTGGTGCTTAACTACTGAGCTCTCTGGTGAGAGCAAGCCATTGTCATTTGGTGAATAAATTTACTAGAGAAAACCAGAGGTAATTAAAAAATAATAATAATCTAGTCTGTTGTGGTGCCAACACCAGATGACTTTTATTTGCTCTTGAAATTTAAGGGCATAATCACTATTTCTAATTGTTTACCACAAAGTGACCCTTTCCCATCATGCACTTTCTCTTGTGCCGTGTCAGCAATCCAGACTGAGAGACCTGCTAAGCTTTGGACATCATTAAATTAACCGAGCATTAGTCACTACATGGAAGCTAGATTCCTTTGTTCACAGAACACCTACCAGGGTCGTTTATTCATTACTTCTATATTTTCTCCTTTTTATACATGAGAACACGAATTTCTGAAAAACCGAGACATATGTCTCAGCTCTGCTTTCTGAGAAGATGATATACTGAACCTCACCACAATAAATCATAACTGACACCAAAGATATTGCACTACCAAATTAAGTGCTTGTTAAACTTCTGTTTATTTTATGTACGTATATTTTTCTCTTTCTTTCTACCCCATTACATTGTAGTATTTATAAAGACAAAAAGTGAGACTGTCTCATTCACTATAGGCAATCATTGTCGAGCAAAATCCCATGAAATTAATCAAATACAATAAGTGATTCCTGAATGAATGAAAAAATAGTCATTTGCATATGTACAGAGATATCCACAAATCACAGACTCTGTTGACACAGAGATATATGCTCATGTGCAATGCACATTTATGCACACAGATGTACAGACATTCATTGTACCTTAGTATATATACATACAGAAATATAATACGAACACATAAAATATGGAAAGAAAATGTCCTAATATTAACATTAGATATATCTGTATAAAAATTTGTTGTTTTTGTTTTGAGATCATTTTTCTTGCACTTTTGCTATAAGAACACTATTTTATAATTTAAAAATCTGTTAAAATTCAACATATTTGTCAAATCAAATCATATCCTATTTTACTATACACGAATTGATTTATGTAAAAGAATTTCAAAAGACTGAAGTTAAGAGAGTAGAATGGGAAGTCATTGAGTACATGAGTTCCTAGCACAGTGCCTGGTATATGAAGGGCACTTTCAAAGGCTTTATGAAAGCATGGCTGGAAGTAAAGAAGAAAAATAAGTTGAACCGAGAGATTTTCAGAAACAAACCACTAAGGTTACACAAAACCTTTAGAGAAACGGTAAATTGGAATCAACATTTATAGAAAATACTGTCTATCAAAGTATTCCTTTGACACCTGTAATGAGGCGTGATTCCCAAGATGCACACGAGGTGTCAGCAGAGAAGCACATGTAACAGAGACCATTATTGTATGTGCTATGGAGCAAGTTCCAGCCAACTTCAGAGGATTGAAATGATACCAAGTATATCTCTTGCTTTCACTACAATTAACATTGAAAGAAGTAGCAAGCAGTAACTAGAAATTTATTTATATTTACAAGTTATTAAAGTTTCTTTTAGATAGCCTTAGATTCAACATTGATAGATAATGCACAACACCCAACTGATGTATTTTTCAGGTGAACTGATCTGAGCTGTTATTCCAAAGGTGCACATGAGGTGGAGGCAGGGAAGCACACTTGGAAAACATTTACCACAGATTATCCTGTATGTTCTTTCAAGCAAGTTTCCACTACCTCTAACCTTAGAAATGATATAAAGCATGTTTCTTGTTATCATTACACTTAATATAGTAAACAGTAATAGAAATTAACTAAAATTCCCTTTTGTGACAGTACGGATATTATTCCTAAATAACACCCCCTCAAAATCACAATTCCAGTTGCAAAATACCTCAAAATTATTGGAAATAAAAACTACATAAGGAAACCTATTGAAAAAATGTAGTGATGAATATATTTTAGGGCAAGAAAACCTTAATATACACGGCCTTTACACCCATACTAAGAACAAGTATTTAAAATAAATTCAGAGAAAGTAAAAGAAAAAAATGTTCACAGCCTGAGAAGTCGATTGTGCAGTGGTTAGAGAATTTGACTGGAATGGGGAGGACCTTGGCTTGAGATCCCAAGGGCGCCAGCTTGAGTGTGGGCTCATGTAGTTTGAGCAAGCTCAGCAGCTTGTGCCCAAGGTCGCTGGCTCGAGCTAGCGGTCACTCATTCAGCTGTAGCCCCCTTGTCAAGGCACATATGAGACAGGAGTCAGTGAACACGTAAGGGCTCACAACGAAAAACTAATGATTGATCTATGGCATTGCCCATAATTAAAAATCTGCCCATTTCTGTCTATCTGTCCCTATCTCTATCTCTCTCTGACTCTCTCCCTGTCTCCGTTAAAAAAAAAAGTAAAAAAAGAAATATTCACAAAGACATTTGGAGGGTGTATACCATATTTCCCCATGTATAAGTCTCATCTTTTTTGAAAATTGTGGGGTTAGAAAACTGGGTGCGTCTTATACAGTGGTTGTAGTATATTTTACTTGCATTTCCCATTTATTTGCATTTGTTATCATTTTCTCAAAATTTGTGCCCCAAAATTAAGGTGCATCTTATACAAGGAGGCTTCTTATACATGGGGAAATATGGGACTTTAAGACCTTACCATTTATTTCCTCTTGGGGTGAGATTTTAAAAAATATAATTCATTATTCTATGCAGTTTAAGCTGCAAAAACAACAACAAAAAAGCCATTGTCATTTTTTCTTTTATTTAGTTGTTCATGTTAGATGCAGGATAAAGTGGGGAAAATACAGAGAGATAGTCAGAAACATCAATCTGTTACTGTATGTGCCTTGACCCAGGAGCAAACCTATGACATTAGCATATGGGTGTGATGCTTTTACTACTGAGCTCTCTGGTGAGAGCAAGCCATTGTCTTTTGGTAAAAATATTTTCTAGAAAAAATCAGAGGTAATTAAAAATAAAATGATTATCTAGTCTGCTGTGGTGACAACACCAGAAGCCTTTTCTTTGCTCTTGAAGTTCAGGTGCATAATCACTATTTCTAATTCTTTAGCACAAGTGACCCCTTTCCTAACATGCACTTTCTCTTGTGCCATGGCAGCAGTCCAGACTGAGAGACTTTCTAAGCCTTGGACATCAGAATTTATCTGAGCATTGGTCACCATATACAAGCTGGGTTCTTTTACTCACAGAACACCTCCCAGGGTCTTTGTTTCATAACTTCTATATTTTCCCAGTTTTACATCTGTGAACATGCATTGCTGAAAAACTGAGACTTATGTCTTAGCTCTGCCTTCTGAGAAACTGATATACTGAACCCCGCCACAATAAATCATAACTGACAGCAAAAATATTGCACTACGAAATTCAGTGCTTCTTAAACTTACAATTTTTTTATTTATGTATATATTTTTTCTTTCTGTCTACCCTATGACAGTGTAGTATTCATAAAGACAGAAAGTTCATCTGTCTCATTCACTATAGACAGCCAGAGTTGAGGACAGTGCCTGGCACATAATAGAAATACAATAAGTGTTTCTTGAATGAATGAATAATGAATGATCATTTGCATATGTACACAGATATCCACAAATGACAGACACTGTGGACACAGAGAGATATGCTCATGTGCAATGCACATCTATGCACACAAATGTACACAAAGCCAATATACCTGAGTATATATACATAAATATAAGAAGTACACAAAGAATAAGAAAAGAAAATGTCATAATATTAACAGTAGATATATCTGTATGAAAATTTGTTGTTGTTGTTTATGAGATCATTTTTCTTGCACTTCTGCTATAAGAATACATTTTTTATAATAAAAAAGCTGTTAAAATTCAACATGCTTGTCAAATCAAAGCACATCCTATTTTATAATACATGAAGTTGATTTATGTAAAAGAAGTTCAAAAGACAGAGGTTAAGAGAGTAGAATGAGAAGTCATTGAGTGCACGGACATGAATTCCTAGCACAGTGTCCGGTATATGATGGGCACTTTCAAAGTCTTTATGAAAGCATGGCTGGAAGTAAAGACAAAAAATTAGTTGACCCGAGAGATTTTCAGTAATCAAACCCCTAAGGATACACAAAACATTTACAGTAATGGCAAATTGGTATCAATGTTTATAGAAAATGCTCTGTACCAAATTATTTCTTTGGACCTGTACTGAGGCTTGATTCCCAAGATGCACACGAGGTGGCAGCAGAGAACTACTTGTAACAGAGACCATTATTGTATGTGCTATGGAGCAATTTCCAGCCAAAATCAAAGAATTGAAATGATACCAAGAATAATTCTTGCTTTCACTACAATTAACGTTGAAAGAAGTAGTAGCTGTAACTAGAAATTTATTATATTTACAAGTTTTAAAAGTTTCTTTTAGATAGCCTTGGATTCAACATTGATAGATAACGCACAACAGCCAACTGATGTATTTTTCTAGGTGAACTGATCTGAGCTGTTATTCCCAAGGTGCACACGAGGTGGAGGCAGGGAAGCGCACTTGGAAAACATTTACCACAGATAATCCTGTATGTTCTTTCAAGCAAGTTTCCACTACCTCTAACCTTAGAAATGATATAAAGCATGTTTCTTGTTGTCATTACACTTAATATAGTAAACAGTAATAGAAATTAACTAAAAATCCCTTTTTTGAAGGTAAGAAAATTCACTCCTAAATAACACCCCACCCTCAAAATCACAATTCAAGTTGCAAAATACCTTAAAATTAATGGAAATAAAAACTACATAAGGAAACCTATTGAAAAAGGTAGTGATGAATCTACTTTAGGGCAAGAAAACCTTAAAACACACAGCCTTTTAACCGTACTAAGAGCCAGGATACTAAATAAAATCCAGAGAAAGTAAAAGAAAAAATATTCACAGCGTGAGCAGGCGATGGAGCAGTGGTTAGAGCAAAAGACTGGAATGTGGTGGACTCAGGTTTGAGATCCCAAGGTTGCCATCTTGAGCGTCGGCTCATGTGGTTTGAACAAAGCTTACCATCTTGAGCCCAAGGTGGCTGTCTAGAGCAAGCGGTCACTCTAAGTGATATATTCCCCTGGTCAAGGCACATATGAGACAGGAGTCAATGAACAAGTAAGGGGTCAAAATGAAAAACTGATGATTGATCTGTGACCTGGCACATAATAAGAACTCTCTCTCTGTCTGTCTGTCCATATCTATCCTTCTCTTTGACTTTCTCCCTGTCTCTGGGAAAAAAAAGAAAAACATGTTCACACAGACATTTGGTGGGTGTATGTCATATTTTCCCATGAATGAGACTCAACTTTTTTGAAAAATGTGGGGTTAGAAAACTGGGTGCGTATTATACAGTGGTTGTAGTATTTTTTACTTGCATTTCCCATTTATTCGCATTTGTTATCATTTTCTCAAAATTTGTGCCCCAAAATTAAGGTGTCTATTATACAGGGAGGCTTCTTATACATGGGGAAATATGGGACTTTAAGACCTTACCATTTATTTCCTCTTGGGGTGAGATTTTGAAAAACATAATTCATACTTCTATGCAAATTAAGCTGCAAAAACAACAACAAAAAAGCCATTGTCATTTTTTCTTTTATTTATTTATTCATGTTAGATGCAGGATAAAGGGGGGAAAATACAGAGAGATAGTCAGAAACATCAATCTGTTTCTGTATGTGCCTTGACCAGGAGCAAGCCTATGACATTAGCATATAGGTGTGATGCTTTCACTACTGAGCTCTCTGGTGAGAACAAGCCACTGTCTTTTGGGGAAAAATTTTCTAGAAAAAATCAGAGGTAATTAAAAATAAAATGATAATCTAGTCTGCTGTGGTGACAACACCAGAAGACTTTCCTTTGCTCTTGAAGTTCAGGTGCATAATCACTATTTCAAATTCTTTAGCACAAAGTGACCCCTTTCCTAACATGCACTTTCTCATGTGCTGTGGCAGCAGTCCAGACTGAGAGACCCCCTAAGCCTTGGACATCAGAATTTATCTGAGCATTGGTCACCACATACAAGGTAGGTTCTTTTACTCACAGAACACCTCCCAGGGTCTTTGTTTCATAACTTCTATATTTTCTTAGTTTTATATCTGTGAACACCCATTGCTGAAAAACCGAGACTTATGTTTCAACTCTGCCTTCTGAGAAAATTATATACTGAACCTCGCCACAATAATCATAACTGACACCAAAGATATTGCACTACCAAATTCAGTGCTTGATAAACTAATGATTATTTTATTTATGTATATTTTTTTCTTCCTGTAACCTCATGACAGTGTAGTATTCATAAAAATAAAAATTGAGACTGTCTCATTCACTATAGGTAATTAGTGTCTAGCACAGTCCCTGGCAATTAATCAAATATAATAAATGTTTCCTGAATGAACAAATCAATAGTCATTTGTATATATACAAAGATATCCACAAATCACAGACACTGTTGATACTGAGAGGTATGCTCATATGCAATGCACATTTATGCACACAGGTGTACACACACCCAAAGTACCTGAATATATATCCATACAGAAATATAATATATACACAAAGAATATGGAAAGAAAATGTCCTAATATTAACAGTAGATATATCTGTATGAAAATTTGTTTTTGTTGTTTTTGAGATCATTTTTCTTGCATATCTGCTATAAGAATACTTTTTTATAATAAAAAAATTCTTAAAATTCAACATACTTGTCAAATCAAAGCACATCCTATTTTACAATACAAAAGTTGATTTATGTAAAAGATGTTCAAAAGACAGAAGATAAACGAGTAGAATGGGAACTCATTGAGTGCAGGGACAAGAGTTCCTAGAACAGCCTGGTATATGATGGGCACTTTCAATGGTTTTTTAAAACATGGCTTGAAGGAAAGTAGAAAAACAAGATGAACCGAGAGACTTTCAGAAAACAAACCACTAAGTGTACAAAAAACTTGACAGGAATGGCAATTTTTAATCAGCGTTTATAGAGAATGCTCTCTAACAAAATATTCCTTTGGACCTGTACTGAAGCCTGATTTCCAATATACACACGAAGTGGCAGCAGAGAAGCACATGTAACAGAGACCGTTATTGTATGTGCTATGGAGCAAGTTCCAGCCAACTTCAGAGGATGGCAATGATAACAACTATATCTCTTCCTTTCACTACAATGAATGTTGAAAGAAGTAGCAAGCACTAACTAGAAATTCCTTATATTTACAAGTTATAAATGTTTCTATTAGATAGCCTTGGCTTCAACATTGATAGATAATTCATAACACAAAACTGATGTATTTTTCCAGGTGAACTGATCTGAGCTGTTATTCCCAAGGTGCACACGAGGTGGCAGCAGAGAAGCACTTTTGGGAAACATTTGCGACAGTAAATCCTGTATGTTTTTTCAAGCAAGTTTCTACTACCTCTACCCTTAGAAATTATATAAAGCATGTTTCTTGTTCTCCTCACACTTAATATAGTAAACAGTAATACAAATTAACTAAAAATCTTTTTTTTGAATGTAGGAAAATTAACTCCAAAATAAACTCTTTCAGCTCAAAATTACAATTCAAGTTGCAAATACCTTAATATTAATGGGAATAAAAACTACATAAGGAAACCTATAGGAAAATGTAGTGATGAATCTATTTTAGGGCAAGAAAACCTTAAAACACACAGCCTTTCCACCTGTACTAATAACCAGCTTACTAAATATAATCCAGAGAAAGTAAAAGAAAAAATGTTCACACCGAGAGCAGGCGATGTGAAACCTTTCCTTATATTAATGGGCCATTTACAGGCATTTTTCCTCATGGAAACTACCTATCCTCTTCTAAAGGCATGTAGGTAATGTATGTATCTTTGGACAAAGGAATAGTAAATGAACATTAGAAAATATAGGGATATCTTTTAATATGTAAAGTGACATTTTTACCATTGTGTTTCCTTGTAAGTTTTAATGTGTAGAAGCTTCTTTTTATGAATCCTATACACAAATGTTATAAACTTGCTAATGAATTGTGTCCCATTCTCCCCCTCATCCTTTTTCCAAACCTGTGTAGGAGAAAGCAAAGGTTATAAGCTTATGCTGAAATGTCAGGCTTTTTTCATGCACATGTATAATTAAGGGTATATAACCAGCCCCTATAATATTATAGATGCACACAATTTGGGACTGCTGCCCCATGTAAGCTATATGCAGCCAACATACTTAAGAAATTTTCTACTTTAATAAAACTCCTCAAAATTTATCTGGATTTTGTGTCTCTATGAAAACCCATGGAATTGTGGATTGGGTACTTTACAACATTTTGCTCCCATGCAAGGCCAAGGGTGTTTCACGTCACCTGGTAGAGGCACCTCAAATAGGCTGTGCCTCTCCAAAAGGCTGCATTCTGCTTGAATCTCAAAGAGAGGAACCACCTGAAGTGTTCTCTGGGCTCCTGGTTTTTTTGTGGGGTCTGGACAGTTCTCCTGTAGACACCTCTTGGTTCCCAAATATGACAATTTGGATAATTTGGCAGAGAACTTGAGGAGGTAGGTGAAACAACTCTTTTTGCTTTACTGAATTTTCTGACTTTCCTCTGAACTGTTGCTTTAGCTTTTCTGTTTTGCACTAGAAGTAGGTAGAGTGGATTTGAGGCTTTACTGAATTGTGACTTCGGAGATGTAGAACTCCAGTGGAGTAGGTAGGGCCTTCAAAATTACTTTGGTGTTTTAACTAGTTTATATTCTTTCTGTGTTTGGAGTACAGTGAAATATATTAGATGTGGTCATATGTTCTCAGTACACTCTCCAAGACCACAATGTCAGTGGGCAGTTTTAGTGGTCCTACTTTGGGTTTTGCTGGGGAACATGTGGTTATAATCTGGATGGATGATTGTTGGAGATTTGTTCCTGCTTTAAGCTCTTGGGGACATCAGCTGGTACTTTACATGGACATTAATGAGAACCGAGTGTATCAGGTCCACCTAGTTCTGCAGCAGGCCTTCAGAGACATCAGTTTTTTTAAGAGAGGTATTAGTAAGAACTTCATCCTGCCCAGGACTTTTGGAGGTATCTAGTTGGGCTCTCAGTAAAATGCCAAAAGTGGGAACAATTATTTCTATCTCTGGGAGGACATGGAGGAGGTTGAGTCCATCTGAGATTAGTCAGTCTTGCATTGCACTGAATCAGTGGAGGCTGAACTAACCTGGATTGATCTCGCTCTTATCTTCCAGAGACTTCTCTGTGTTTGTTGAGATCTTAGTCTTTCTTTTACTTACATTTGTCTAAAATTCCTGACATTAATTCTAAAGTTTTTGTGGCCTGGGTACCACAAAAAAAAAAAAAAAAGACCTGAGAGACCACGAGGGGGAGCCCTTCTCTCGTTTATGAAGGTGTGCTGCTTGTGTGTGTGTGTGTGTGTAAGTCTTTTGTTTAATGTCTAAATGTATTTGTTTTAAGGCCTGGTTTAGGTCTTTTGTGTCAAAATTGGAAGCTTCTGACTAAAATGCAATCTTAACTGGTGAATCGTTGTTCCCTTTTTGTTCTCAAATTAGCTTCAGGGTGCCCTGTTAGCTTTCTCCTCTGAAGGAAATTATTCTCTTCTGTTGGCTTCTTCCACTTGTCTTGTGTAATAATTAACACCTCTATAGTCAAACACCCTTTATTCTGCATGCTAGTTAATTAACTGTCTTATCTTTTTTGTTTTATTAGTGCACTAATTTCTGGATTCTTCTGAAGAAGTTTTAATTCTGTAATTGGTGGCCTTGACTATTAAATATAAAAGGAAGGGCCAGTTCACAGAAGACCCAATTAGGTTATCTTTTAAAGGACTTTCAAGAAGCTTATGAAGACAACTGTGAATATAAAATTAAATGGTCCAAGAAAAGGCTTCACATTCTCTGTGAATCAGAATGGCCCAGTTTCAGGGTTGAATGGCCATTGATTGGCCCCAGATAGTAAAGGCAGTCTGGAATATATTAACTGGAAATCCAGGCTGTCCCAATCACTTTCCATATATTGATCAATGGCTAAATTTAACAATAAATCCAACTCAATGATAAAATCTTGCTCCATACAAAGAGGGTGTCACACCTTCATAGTCAAACCAGATTTGAGTGTGAAACAGGATAAAAGAATAACTAAGGCAATAGTAGCAGCACTTCAAGAGACAAACACTTTTAAGAATGAGGGAACCCCAAAGGAGCAAAATAGAGAAGAAAAATTTGAGAAAGAAAGAACTCACAAGAAAAAAATCAATGGCCTTATTGTAAGGAAGAGGGCCATTGGAAAAATAAATTTTTCATATTACAAGCAGCCATGGGGAAGAAAGAAAAGCAAAGCCCACAAATTGAATGTGTTTATCCAGACTCTAGAGCCAAAAGACTAGCAAATAGGCAGTTTGAGTAATAGAAAACGCAAGCAGGGACGTGTTGTGTGTGGAATGATGGAGTGGGGATGCGGCTGTGGAGAGGCAAACATGGACATGCCTCCTCCTCCCCTAGCCATGCTCCTGCCCTCACCACCACAGCGCACCCAGGCAGAAGGCCGAGCACCAAGAGGCGAGCCCCACCGCCGCCTCCACAAGCATGGTTAGGCTAGGGTTCAGCTTGCTCTGTGCATAGTAATGGGGAAAGTCAATAAAGTAAGTGTAAGGTGAATAAAAATATAGAATGAAAACTAGTTTCAAATATCCACCTACTGACCAAAAGAGGTTTTGCCCATTTGAAAAATATAGGGTGGGAATAGTATTTAAAATCAGAACTTTGCAACAACAACAACAAAAAAATAGAACTTTGCTTTAGAAAATGTTAAAGGAGAGAAAAATCATTTAGAATTTAAACCAAAGGTGTGAACCTTGCTAGTTAATTGGCAGTTTCTTAAATTAAATTGCAGCTCCAAAAGAAGTAATAAAATCATGAGTAATACAATTATAGGGAATAAAATTATTAGAAATAACCTTTCCATGGGTTGGGATAGTAGTTTGTTGCCTCCACTGGTGTAAAAAATTAGAGAAAAATTCCAACACTCTCCCACAGGGCCAAGGAGATGGTGGAGTCTCTCCAAGTCTCAGTTACGTAGAAGGCATGGAGTTCATAAGGGAGATCCACTGAATTAGCCAAAATAGTAAAAATTGTAAAAAGAATTTTTAGGGAATTGAGGAAAAAATTAGAAAACTCATATAGGCTAAAGCAGCCCACTGTTATAAATTTATAAAAATTGTATTTCTAATTGCTGCTTTTTTTGTAATAAATAAAACTAAACAGCTACCCAGGGGAGGAAATGAAAGTTGGCTTGGTTTTTGGAAATGCTGGGTCCAAACTCCTGCCTATTCATGCCAGCTCTCGAATGGAAATCGTGTCCCTAATCCCACAGTGAAGGAGAAGGGAATGGGAGCCCTGAGAAAGATGAGCGCCACTTTGGGAATGAGCCCGAGCCTCGCCGCTGCTGCCATCCTGTGCTTGGCCACGCTACGGTTCAGTCAGCCCTCAGGTTGTGCAAAGAGGGGCAGGCATGTCGGATGCCTCCTCCTTTCCTCCTCTCCTAAGAACCCTGGTTGGCAAACTGCCATTCGCAAAGAGCTCCAGGCCACGTAGGCCTTTATGTCCTCTTAAGGAATAGCTCTCGAATGAAGAGCCAAGTGTGGGCGCTGCCTCAATTCGGAAGGTGCCTACATATATAATTCAAATTTAAAACTTGGCTAAATGAAATTTAGCTATTGTACTGTTTAGTAATTGGCGCTATTAACTAATGGTTTTCCAACCACTAGGTTAGGAGTGATGACTGACTTATTGTTTCCCTCCTATTTTTTTGAAAAAAGTATTTCCGTGTTAAAATTATGTTATTTCAAAGGCCTTTGTTAATTTTTATTTGCTGTTTTATAGCCTTGTCATACTGAAATCTTAGTTTAGTATTAGAAGTTGTTAATAATGTCTTTTTAATGTAATATTTAGTTTATCATCATTTTACAACAATATTGTTCAATGTTAAGTAATATAAGGAAAGGAGTCCTATCCTACAACTCCTGTGAATCTATTTTATCATGCTCTTTCTTTGAAATTTCTTTTGAATGCTAATGTACTGAGTTATTCAGCAATGAAGAGACTCTGGAATCCTAAAGGAGAAAACAAAACCTGTTTCTCCTGATTTTATCCAGCTAATAACCCTGCTTTTGCTTTTTGCAAGAGTTTTTATAGACAGAAAAGGGCCCTAAAGTCCCTCAGTGAGATCTTCTGAGCATGGCTTTTAAGGTCTATAATGACCAATAAAGGAGACAGAAAAGGCAAGTGGAGACCAAAAGAGATCAGGAAAATACCAGCTTCTGGCATATACCCTTAAAGGCTCCAATGTCTCAAAGGGGCTTCATAGGAATTTCATCAGGGCCCTGCTTCAAAATTGGAAAGGTAGGTCATTGAGCTGAGGCCTGCCAGGCTTCTCAGCCCCACCAGAATACATACCTCTGCTGAGAGAAAAAGGGACATGAGAAGGTAAGCTGTGCCCTTGCACAATGGAGGGAGGGTTCAGTCTCTTGCAACCCTAATCCAGCTACCTGTGACCTGACTTTAACCAGCCTACTCGGACTTACCACTGAAGGCTAAAATGTGCCCAAGGCTATTGGCCCCATCTCATGACACCCTTTACAAATCTAAGGTATTTATTCCAAGTAGCAGTTAAAACAGATCTCATTAGTTGTAAACACGAGGGCCATTGAATATGCCTTGCCTGAATAGTTAAGTTTTATTTATCCCTTGAAGACCTCTACTGTGGGTATTAACCAGTCTAATTTCTGTCACTTTGTTTAATGTATAGTGTCTTCTTTATTCCTCTTTTCTCAATGCCCCATGCCTATTGTAGGCTTGGACCTGCTCCTAATTCCAGCTAGAAACATTAATTATTAGGGCTTAGTCTCTAGCTGCAAAGTGTAGAAATGTGACCACAGTTCCAGTGCCTTGTATACTTTTCCTGAATATGAATGACTCATGCTACTTAGAACATTTCTCAGACTGAAATAGAAATTAGGTTTATTTGTAAATAATATAGAGCAGCAATGCTGTCAACATAGATTTAGTGAAATTACATTAATATGTTAAGAACATTTGTAACTGTAACAATTTTATTTTGGATCCTGTTATATTAGTTAGAACTTTGCTTCATTTAATAATCTAATAGGCTTTAGTCATTTTATTGTATTAAGATGCTTGTTATAGTATTTGTTAACATTACCTATTTGAATTTTATTGTTTATTTTATATTTTTCCAGTCTGTCTCAAAATCGGGACATAGAATTTCAAATAGATAGAAAGATGCCACCCAAAACCAGTAGGGTCTTGGGATCCTTATTGCCAAAGGTTTATTCAAAACCAATTAGAGAAAGATTTTACCAACAGAAAATAAATTTTTCCAGGTAAACATTTAGAAATACACTTTAATAAAATAATTGACAATTGTTAGGAATTTGCTATATATGGTTCTTTTCAGATTTAGTTTGCCCATTCTAATATTGGACATGCATTTGTGTCTACAGTCTCAAAGCTAGTAGGAAAAAAATTCAAAATTAACTAGAAACTAATTTGAAGTTACATTGTGCCCACAGGTACCCAAAGGTTCAGGGCAAATAAAGTGCATGAATCAAATAGAAATGAAATGTAACCACCCTTTCCCTAAGTACTTGCAGGATTTACAGGTTACTCAGAAAACTGTTCAAAAGACTGTCCAAGAGGCACTTTCAGAATTACCAGGAGATCAAGTACATAATTCAAGGAACTGACACCCACGTGGATGGGTCCACACACCGTGATCCTGACCACTTCCCACTGCTCCTAAGGTACAAAGATGGTGTGCCCTTCTCCAACCACAAACCGGATGCTAGTTGGTTTATGTACAGCAAATGCATGAAGAAACTTACTAAGGACTTCCATTTAATCAGACTTTGTGAAAAGGGAAACTAGGGTAAAAAGAAAGTCAACTTAATTGTCATTAAAGGTGAAAGAGTTCTGACGAAAAGTAAATTGTTATAAAAGCCAATTAATTTTATGTAAGTTGCAAAAGGTTTGTACAATTTTTAGAAAATCAATCAGTATTATTTGTTTCTTTAGTGAACTGTATTGTTTTTAATGCTGTTTGTTAAATATCTATTACATGTTATAAGTTAATATCTTCTACACAACAACTTCATGCTCTTTAGTAAATTAAGTAAATGATTTGACTCAGGAAATATAAACAGTATGGATTGTTGTAAGGTACCAAAATGCTACAGGATTAATAGTAATATTTTTAAAAGCTTGAATATTTTATTAATTTGAGCTATGCATTAAGAGAGATTTTGTAAATGATCTTTGTAGTTGTGTGATTAGCATCATACCAGGATGACCAATAGCATTGTATTGTAAATGCAGAGGGTAGGAGATTTGGATTCTCTGACCTCACCCCATATTTATAGGGAAGCAAGTCAATAGCTAGCGAGGTATAGGAACAGAGAAATTAAAATAAACCTTATATTAATGGGCCATTTACAGGCATTTGTCCCCATAAAAACTACCTCTTCCCTCCTGAAAGCAGGTAGTTAATGTATGTATCTTTAAACAAAGGATAACAAATGAACACTAGAAAATATAGGAATATCTTTTATTATATAAAGTGACATTTTTACCATTGTGTTGCCTTGTAAGTTTTAATGTGTAAAAGCATCTCTTTATGAATCCTATAGACAGATGTTATAAACTTGCTAATGAATTGTTCCTATCTCCACCTTCATCCTTTCCCAAACCTATATAGGAGAAAACAAAGGTTATAAGCTTATGCCATGATGTCAGGCTTTTTCCCCATCCATGTACAATTAAGGGTATATAACCAGTCCTGAGAATATTATAGATGCACACAATTTGCATCTGCTGCCCTGTGTAAGCTATATGTGGTTGACATATTTAATAAATTTCCTCATTTAAAGACCTGTGGTGGCGCAGTGGATAAAGCGTCGACCTGGAAATGCTGAGGTCGCCGGTTGAAAACCCTGGGCTTGCCTAGTCAAGGAACATATGGGAGTTGATGCTTCCTGCTCCTCCCTCCCCCTTCTCTCTCTCTCTTTCTTTCTCTATCTCTCTTTCTCTCTCTCTCTCTCACTCTCCTCTCTAAAAATAAAATTAAAAATAAAATTAAAAAAATTTTCTTCTTTAAAATAACTCTTTAATATTTACCTGGACTTGGTGTCTCTATGAAAACCTGCAGAATTGTGGATTGAGTACTTTACAACAAAAAAAGCTAAATAAGGTGAAAATAAACTCCTCCTCCTGGATCCAACAACTAATTAAAGTCGGAGGGAAAACCAATGTCTCAAAAATTGTATAAACATTTGAATATGAAAAATATAAGTGTATCAGTGCAGAAACCTGTTGCTGCAGCCAATATCAGACTTTAAGAACTCTCCAGTGGGTCCAAGATGGTGGCATTTGTCGACACTGAGCTTCCACCTGTTGTAAGATACCAAAAGCTACAATATTAATATTAATATTTTAGGAAGCTTAAAAAACATTTCATTAATTTGGGCTAGGCATACAGAGAGATTTTGTAAATAATGTTTGTACTTATGTGATTAGCATAAAACCAAGATGGCCGATGGCATTGTGTTGTAAATGGAAAGGGGAAGGAGACTTGGATTATCTGACCTTCTCACACACCTATGGGGAAATGAGTAAATAGCTAGCCAGGTGCAGAAAGAGAAGAAATTAAAATAAAACATTTCTTATATTAACAGGCCATTTACAGGCATTTGTCCCCATGGAACCTGCCTTTCTCCTCCTAAAAGCATGTAGTTAATATATGTATACCTAAACAAAAGAATAACAAATGAACACTAAAAATTATAAGAATGTCTTTTAGTATGTAAATTAACTGTTGCCTTCTAAATTTTAATATGTAAAAATATCTTTTTGTAAACCCTATAAACGAATGTTATAAACTTGCTAAAAATTGTGTCTCGTGCCTGACCTGTGGTGGCGCAGTGAAAAATTGTGTCTCATCCGCCTTTCACCTTTTCCCATACCTGTTTAGGTTAAAACAAAGCTTATACCATGATGTTAGGCTTTTCCTCAGCCCATATATATTTAAGGGTATATAACCAGCCCCTAAAATATTATAGACGCACGCAATTTGGGACTGCTGCCCCATGTAAGCTATATGCGGCCAACATATTTAAGAAATTTCTTCCTTTAATAAATCTCTTCAAAATGTATCTGGACTTGGTGTTTCTACAAAAAAACGTGGAATTGTGGATTGGATACTTTATAACATTTGGTGCCCAACGTGGGGCCTATGGTATTTCGCAACACTGGGTAGAGGCACTCCGAATCGACTGGTCTCTCCACAAGGCTGCCCAATCCTGCTTGAATCTCAAGGAGAGGTGTGCTACCTGACATGTTTTCAGGTCTTTTGGTCTTCCTGTGGGTCTGAAAAATCCTCTGGTAGATGCCTCCTGGCTTCCAAATTCAACAATTTAAACCATTTGGCAGAGAAATCAAGGAGGTAGATAAAACAACTCTCTGACTTTACTGAATTTTCTGGCTTTCTTCTAAACTATTGCTTTCGCTTTTCTGTCTGAGATTGGTACTGGTCAAATTTGTTTGGGACCAAAATGTAGATCATTGGGGGCTTCATTGAGTTGTGTCTCTGGAAATATGACTCTGGTGATATAAGTAGGGCCTTCAAAGCTGCTTTGGTGAGCTGAAACTCTGAAAAACTATACGTAAAATAAATCATTTGTTTTGCTGAGTTGTAGCTCTGGAATTTTGTAGGTAAGAGCAAAGCTGTTGCTTTTACTGAGTTGTAACTCCAGAGATGTGTAGGTAAAAAAAATCATTTGCATTGCTGAGTTGTAACTTCAGAAGTATGTAGGTAAAGCCAGTTTTCTGGCATTACTGAGTAGAACCTAATCTCATTGTGGATCCTCCAGAGACCGAGAGGTCAGTAGGTGATCCATTTTTCTTAATTAGAATTCTCTGGATGGATTTAGTTGTACTATAAAAAAATAACTAAAAAGGATTGAGTAAGGACCCCAAATTTCCCGAGGCAGCTAGTTATGGTATGCTCTCAAAGAAAAACCTGAGTTAAGACACATTTGTATATTTCAAAATCTTATTTGTTTTTGTTCTCCTTACTTTTTTATAAAAAATTCCTAGGTTAAGTTTAAACCAGTCTTTTTTTTTTTATTCATTTTAGAAAGGAGAGAGAGAGAGAGAAGGGGGGAGGAGCAGGAAGCATCAACTCCCATATGTGCCTTGACCAGGCAAGCCCAGGGTTTCAAACTGGCGACCTCAGCATTTCCAGGTCGATGCTTTATCCACTGCGCCACCACAGGTCAGGCTCCTAGGTTAAGTTTAAAGTCCTTGCAGGGACGTGGCCTCTGAACACCTAAGAGGTCACAATGGGAAGCCAATTGTAGCATGCACCAGGTACAATAACAGACATCAGAGACTTTCAGGAATATAGATGTTTCTTTATTGGCCAGTTTAACCTGCGCAGGGGTGAATTTTCAGGTGTCCAGAGACACCTTACTCACAAGGAGCTACAAATGGGAATTGCGCCTGGCGCTTACAGCTAGTTCCTTATATATCCTAAGTAAGCAAGCATATTACAGAAGCAGATGTGGTGGTTACCTATTCGCTAAGGGGGCTGCACATAGCATAGCAACAGGGGCTGGGTCTACTCATTGGCGAATTCCAAACATAAACTTCTGATAAGGGTCTTTAACCAATGGAATGCAAACATTTGTCTTTCTTTGTTCTCAGCATCACAGGGTCCCTATCTGTCTCTGCTTCTTGAACAACTTTGGGCATGGTCTTCCTAACAGAGCAGGAGCAGGTCCTGCCTGTAACCCTTAAGTTCCCTGTTCCATCAGTGCCCTGCCTATATCCTATTATTTTAGATATTCTGATCTTCTCTTGGTCCTTACACCAATCACTCGTCTATGAAAAAGTGCTTGTGTGTGTATATAAGTCCTTTGTTTAATGTCTAAATGTGTCTGTTTTAAAGCATAGCTTAGGTGTTTTGTGTCATAATTGGAAGCTTCTGACAAAAAGCAATCTTAAGTGGTGAACTACTATTCTCTTTGTTCTCAAATTAGCTTCAGGGTGCCCTGTTAGGTTTCTCCTCTGAAAGAAATTATTTTCTTCTGTTGGCTTCCTTACCTTGTCTTGTGTAATAATTAATATCTCTGTAGTCAAACACCTTTTATTTTGGGCGCTAGTTATTTATCTGTCTTATTTTTTTGTTTTTATCAGTGCACTAATTTCTGGATATTTCTGAAGTAGTTTTAATTTTGTAATCAGTAACCTTGGGTATTACTTATGGGAGGAGGGGCCAGTTCACAGAAGAACCCATTAGGTTGTCTTTTAAAACACTTTCAAGGAGCTTATGAAGACAACTGTGGTTATGGGATTAACTGGTCTAAGAGAAGTCTTTGCACTCTCTGTGAATCACAATGGACAACTTCCAGAGTTAAGTGACCAAAAGGTGGGACTTTTAATCCCCGAAAATAAAATAATTCTGCAACATAATAACTAGGAATTCAGGCTGTCCTGATCAGTTTCCATACATTAATTAATGGCTAAATTTAACATTATATCCTCCACAGTGGCTAAAAGCATGTTCAATATAGAAAGGGCAATACATCTTTGTAGTCCAGCAAGACATATCTAAGACAGAATAAGAATTCAAGAAAAAAAAAGAGAACTCAATTAAGAAGAAATCAATGTGCATATTGCAATAAGGAATATGTTCGGGAAAGCGTTTTTTCAGCCTCTAGCAGGAAGGGCTGGCAAGGAAGTGATTTAGGTGAGAGAAGAGAGAAAAGCTGAGTGAGGACGCGTGGTGTGCATAACGATGGAGTGGGGTCGCGACAGCAGAAAGATGAACATAGACAAGACCTCTCCCCAGTAGCCATGCTCCTGCCCATGCCACAACAGTGCACCCAAGCTGAAGGCAAACAGCAGGCAGAAAGCCGAGCACCAAGAGGAGAGACCCACCGCCACCTCCAGATTCATACTTAGGCTAAAATTCAGCCTGTTGTGTGTGGATTGACAGGGAAAGGCACAAGGAAAAGGGTGAGGTAACTAAAAATATAGAATATAAACTAGTTTCAAATGTCCACCTAATTACCAAAAGAGGTTTTGCCCATTTGAAAAAATATAAAGTAGGAATATTAGAAATTAAAACTTTGCTTTAGAAAAATCTTAAAACAAATAGAATTTAGAAATTAACAAACCATAGGTGTGGACCTTGCTAGTTAATAGGAAGTCTCTTAAATTAAATTGAAACTTCAGAAGGAATAAAAAACATAAATAATAGAATTGTAGAAAATGAATTTAAAAATAAGCCCTTCATGGGTTGGGGATAATGGCTTGTTGACCTCTACTGGTGTAAAAAGAAAAATTTCAACAATCTTCCACAGGTAAAGGGGATGCTGAATTCTCTATAAGCCTCTCAATTATGTAGAATTCATGAAGTTTATAAGGGAGACCCCCTGCATTAGAAAAAATTGTAAAAAATTTTTTCAAGGAATTGTGGGAAAATCTAGAAACCTCATATAGGCTAAAACAACTCACTATTGGAAAAATAATTTTGTGAAAATTATATTTAGCTGCTCAAAGGAAGACAGTTAATTTACAGGTGGTGTATTGATTCAATCTCTGCTTGGGAGAGGCCTCATTATCTTACTAAGAAACTTGACTACAAACAAAAAAATAAATAAATGGATAAATAAATAAATAAATAAATAAATAAAAGCAACAGACTCTGCTTCCAGTTATTGGAGTTGGCTTCCTCCTCTGGCATCCATCCCACCCCTCATAATTGACTTAATAGTGTAAATTACTATAAGTCAAAAAATATTAATATCGCCTGACCTGTGGTGGCGCAGTGGGTAAAAGCATTAACCTGGAACACTGAGGTTGCCAGTTGGAAACCCCAGGCTTGCCTGGTCAAGGCACATATGGGAGCTGATGCTTCCTACTCCTCCCTCTGTTCTTTCTATCTCTTTCCTCTGTGTGTGTGTGTGTGTCTCCTCTCTCTAAAAAGATGAACAAATAAAATGTAAAAAAATAAATAAATAAATTGTAAAAAAAAGAAAAAAATTAATATGTCTTTGCCAACTAGATAATTTGTACCAAAAATCCCTTATGATATAAAAAATATCATATTTTTATGTCAAATTATTATATTGTTTCAAAGGCCTTTTGTTTTTTCTTTTATTTACTGTTTTATAGCCTTATAACTGTGATGGTAAAACTTTTTATAAAAACTGCACACTTTTGCAGTGGTCAAAGTGGGCCCTCCTGCCCACTAGCAGGCATTCCAGTTTTCATAGTGGCCCAATCATGGTGCCAATTAGTTGCTCTGGTACCGCCCACCAAGATAGCTGGAATGCCCACTAGTGGGCAGGAGAGACCAGTTTTACCAGCACTGCTAAAGTGGGTGGTTTTTACAAAAAGGTTTGCAATCATGGCCTTATAATATTGAAATCTTAGTTTAAATATTAAAAATTATTAATAATGTCTTTTTATATAATGTTAATTTTATTATCATTTTAAAACAATACCATTTAATGCTATGTAATATAAAAAAAGACATCATATCCTAAAACTCCTACAAATCTATTTTATCATACTTTTGTTAATTTTTTTTTACAGAGACAGAGAGAGAGTCAGAGAGAGGAATAGACAGGAACTGACTTGAATGGAGAGATGAGAAGCATCAATCATCAGTTTTTTGTTGTGTGTTTGTTGCTACTGATTAGTTGTTCATTGATTGCTTTCTCATATGTGCCTTGACTCCAGGCCTTCAGCAGACCAAGTGACCCCTTACTCGAGCCAGCAACCTTGGGTTCAAGCTGGTGAGCTGTGGCTCAAACCAGATGAGCCCGTGCTCAAGCTGGCAATGTCAAAGTCTTGAACCTGGGTCCTTCTACATCTCAGTCCAACACTTTATACACAGTGCCACCACCTGGTAAGGTAAAAATTTCTTTTAAATACTAATGTACTGAGTTATTCAGCAGTGAAGAGACTCTGGAATTCTAAAGGAGACACCAAAACCCTGTTTTTCTTGATTTAATCAGCCTAATAATGCTGCTTTTGTCTTTTCCAAGAATTTATATAAACAAAAAAAGGGCTCTTAAGCCCCTCAGCAAAATCTTCTAAGCATGACTTTTTTTAAAAAAAAATATTTTTATTTATTCATTTTAGAGTGAGACAGAGAAAGATATATAGAGAGAAGGGCGGAAGAGCAGGAAGCATCAACTCCCATATGTGCCTTGACCAGGCAAGCCCAGGTTTTCGAACTGGTGACCTCATGGTTCCAGGTCAATGCTTGATCCACTGCACCACCACAGGTCAGGCCTAAGCATGACTTTTAAGGTCTATAATGAACAAGATAGAAACAGAAAAGGCAAATAGAGCCCAAAAATGATCAGAAAAATATGAGCTCTTGGCATATACCCTTAAAAGCTCCAGAGCCTCTTGGGGGCTTAATAGAATTCCCTCAGGGCCCTGCTTCAAGAGTGTAGAAAAAAAGTCATTGAGCTGAGGCCTGCCAGGCTTCTCAGCCTCACTGAGGGCCATGGCTTTGCTGTGAAAAAAAAGAGACACAAGAAGGTAAACTGCCCCCTTGCTCCATGGAGGGAGGGTTCAGTGTTTTCCAGCCCTTTCCAGCTTCCTGTGACCTGACCTTGTCCAGTTTTCTGGGACTTGCCACTGAAATTTAATAAGTGCCTAAGGCCATTGGCCTCATTTTACGACACTGTTTACGAGCCTAATGTATTTTTTACAAGTAGCAGGTAAAACTAATCTCATTTCTTGTAAACATGAAGGCCATTTACTATGCCTTGCCTAAATATTTGAGTTTTATTTATCCCTTGAAGATCTTTACTGGGGTAATGACAGTCTGATTTTTGTTGCTTTATTTAATGTATAATGTCTCCTTTATTTCTCTTGTCTCAATGCCCCATGCTTATTTTAGGCTGGGACCTCCTCCTAATTCCAGCTAGAAACATTGATCATTAGGACTTAGACTCTAACTCTAAAGTGTAGAATGTAACCACAACTCCAATGTCCCAATTTCTTTGGGACTTTTCCTGAATGTGTGTAACTCCTGCTCTTTAGGACATTTCTCAGACTGAAATAGAAATTAGATTATATTTGTAAATATTATAAAACAACAATAATGTCAACATACACAGTAAAATTACATTAACATAGAAGAACATTTATGACTATAAAAATTTTATTTTAAATCTTGTTATATTAACTAAAATTTTGTTTTCATTTAATAGTCTAATAGATTTTAGTCACTTTATTGTATTAAAACACTTGTTATAATATTTGTTAACATTAGCTTTTTGAATTTTATTATTAATTGTATATTCTTCCAGTCTGCCTCAAAATCGGAACATAGTAATTCAAATGAATAGATGCCATCCAAAACCAGTAAGGTTTTAGTACCCTTATTGCTAAAGGTATATTCAAAACCAATTACAAAAATATTTAAAAACAAAAAAGAAAAGAATTTTCTCAAGTACTCAAAGGTTCAGGGCAAATAAATTACATAAATCAAATAGTAAAAAAACCCACAACTACCCCTTAAGAACTTGCAGTATTTACAGGTTACTAAGCAAACTGTTCAAAAGACTGTTGAGGAGACACTTTCAGCATTACCAGGAGATCAAGTACAGCACCGAAGCACTTACATCCATGTAGATGGGTCCACACAGTTTGATCCCGACCAATCCCACTGCAGCTAAGGTAGAAAAGTGGCATGCCTTACTCCAACCACAAACCAGAGGCTGGTTGGTCTAAGTACAATGAATGTATTAAAAAACTCACTAAGGACTCTAGGTCAAATTTTTTACTTAATAAATAAAATCAGTGGGAATTGTTGTAAAATACCAAAAGCTACAAAATTAACATTAATATTTTAGGAAGCTTAAAAACATTTCATTAATTTGTGCTAGGCATACAGAGAGATTTTGTAAATAATCTCTGTACTTATGTGATTAGCATAAAACTTTGGGAAAAGGGAAACTAGGGTAAAAAAGTCAACTCAACTGTCACTAAAAAATTGTCATAAAATATTTAAACTTTTGACTAAAAATAAATTATTAAAAAAACCAATAGTTTTATATGTTACAAAAAAGTCATATAATCTATAAAAAATTAATAAATATTTGTTTCTTTAATAAGTTATATTGCTATTAATGCTGTCTGCTAAATATGTTACATGTTATAAGATAATATTCCTAAACAATAGCCTTATGCTGTTTAATAAATTAAGTAAAAGTTTTGACCTAGAAAATAAAATCAGTGGGGATTGTTGTAAAATACCAAAAGCTACAAAATTAACATTAATATTTTAGGAAGCTTAAAAACATTTCATTAATTTGTGCTAGGCATACAGAGAGATTTTGTAAATAATCTCTGTACTTATGTGATTAGCATAAAACCAAGATGGCTGATGGCATTGTGTTATAAATGCAAAGAGGAAGGAGACTTGAATTCTCTGATTTTCCACACTCTTATAGAAAAATATGTAAATACCTAGATAGGTGCAGAATAAAAAATAAACAAAATAAACCTTTTATTATATTAATGGGCCATTTCCAGGCATTTGTCCCCATGAATACTACCTCTCCCCTCCTGAAATCATGTAGTTAATATATATATATATATATCTCCAAACAAAAAAATAACAACTGAATACTAAAAATTATATAAATGTCTTTCAGTATGTATGAAAAAATAACACTTTTACCATTGTGTTGCCTTGTAAAGGCTTCAGCTTCAGTGCTTTTTTTTTTGGACCAATGGGAATTTTCCCTAAGGACATGCTTGGCCAGATTGCAGAGTTTCGCATTCTTCACTAGGGGGTGGGGTTGAAGGTGAGTGAGCATTATTTGTGAGCTGTGCATAAAATGAACAAGTGCCCCTGACACCAATGGTGCAGAGGACATTCCCTCAGGACAAAGAATGACCCATCCCAAAGGTCAACACTACTCAGAACTCAGACCTACTCTATATGGCACCACATAAAATGTAGAACACTAACAGCAGGTCAGTTGGAATCATAGAACACAAATGCTGACTCTCTTGATTTACCAACCCACCTGGAAGCAGACACCTGAGGAAAAAAAAACAATTTCAAACCATCTTCAAAAATGGCTGAATAGGATCTTAGCCTCAGATGATGCCCCAGAAAATCTAAGAGGCAAGGAAAATCTCACAACTTGGACTCTGAATCACTCTCTGATGAACCAGATTGGTCATATCAGGATCTCTACTTCTCCTCATGACTCAACTATATTCAATCTTTCACAACTGTTTCTGAATGTCACTAACAATTTTTCTTCCTATTTTTCTACAATCCAGCATTCTCCCTCTAGACTGATATTCTTTTGCTTTGGTAAAATTAAACACGGATTCCTATCTAAAAATATACTACTTCTCAAAAAAAATTTTAAGAGACCACAGAACACTGCTATCTACCATTTTCACAGAGCTTCAGTTCCTCTACAATATAAAGCAAACAACAAATAAACTTATATTCCTGAACCCTGATCCTCAGCCTAATTCAAAGTATACTACATTACCTTTAAAATAAACAAACACCTTTTTCTTACCGACAGACATACATAGCCTACTTCTTCTAATGGAACCTTCAGTACTAGATGCAAACTCATATCTCTTCTTATACCGTAAAAGTTTCTCTTTACGTCATAGGAAATGTTTTCTTTGTAAAGTAACTGATGTCACAACAGCTATGTGAGAAAAGAAGGAACACCCCTACATCCTACTATATGCAAAAATCACTTTCTGTGGATGTTAACAGACATGCACAACTAATACAAAATGCTGCAGACACCTATACCATAACAGAGCAGAAATAAAAAGAAATGGAAACAAAACCAAAACACATTTGGATACCATGCACTACATTGAAAAGCAAAAAGTGGTCCTACAAATTATGGACAGAAATTCATTTCAATACATTCCAATAACCACAAATATATAACTTCAAAGCAATACATAACAAACTAGAATAATAAAACTCAAACAATAAATCACAGACCTAAAATGAAAATAAGAAAAATCCATAATTATAGAAAGTGACTTAACACATCTCTCTCATTCAGGGATATGGACACCTGTTAAAACCGATGCAGCCCCCCTTAAAAAAATCAGTAAAGTTATAAAGATAAACCTGTAATTTATAAATAAAATTCAAGATACATAACTATTCCATCATCTCAAACAATACATCTAACATGCTTTCCAAGAATGCTCATAACTCTTTAAAAACTGACTCTACTGCCTGACCTGTGGTGGCACAGTGGATAAAGCGTTAACCTGGAAATGCTGAGGTCGCTGGTTCAAAACCCTGGGCTTGCCTGGTCAAGGCACATATGGGAGTTGATGCTTCCAGCTCCTCCCCCCTGTCTCTCTCTCCTTTCTTTCTCTGTCTCTCTCTGTCTCTCTTTCTCCCTCTCTGTCTCCTCTCTGAAATGAATAAATAAAATAAAATTAAAAAAAAACTGACCCTACTGAACAATAAACCACCTACCTAGACATTTCAATTCACTTCAATTACATATGCTCACTTTATGGCTCATGACACCATCCATCTAGAAACCTGTAAGTAAAGGTAATAACAGCATTGTCATGTTTACATTTTTTTCAAAGACACATCTTTAAACACACACACACACACACACACACACACACACACACTCCAAACCCTAACATTAAATCACTGGTAAAATTAGGAAATACTTTCAATGTAGAAATAAGAAAAGTGCTGCATTCCTATCATTCTGCTCTCCAGAAATTTGATGCCTATGTCAGGTCTCTGAACCAAAGATGCATATTCAACCACAACAACAATAGTGCCATTGTGTATTGTAAGGGGTGCTGAGGGCTGGGTGTTATCTGTAAGCACTGACTAGAAAGACCAGAATCACGTGAGCACCTACAATGCACAGCCCTTCACCGGAACAAAGATGGACTCAGCCCAAAAGTGAGTGCTCAAAACAGACCCTAATCTACATAGAACAACAAGAAGTCTAAACTAGAATACAAACAGCAAGTCATTTTAAATCCTAATTCTGAAATACAATTTCTCTCTTTAAATATCTCCATAGATACTCAAAACCAAACCTGAACAACAACAAACACAAAACCTCCCATCTTGCCATGATTACAATCCACTGCCCTGTGGTGACGAGACACCCCCAAAACACTCAGGAGTCGAGGATCATCTCACGTGTTATGAGACTTAGTCACTCGGGAACAGAAGCAGACTAAGCATCTCTCAATCACCGCTTCTTTTCATGACACAGAAATCACTTTCATACCTGTGTATGATCACTTCCAATCCTTCATCTTCCTTCATTAGATACCAGAATTTACCCTCTAAAAAATTCCTCCTCAAAAATGAAGACTTTGACCATAGTGTATATTCCTCGAACAACCTACGTGGAGCACGGGTAATGGCTAACCATACTTAGGGTTACTACCACAGCGTGCATCCCAGACCTACTCTCATTTCAAGTGCTAAGATGGATGGTGTTATTTTACTGACTCATCTGTGTACTTTAACTCACAAAACTATTTTTGCCAACTCCTGGCATGATTTTACTTCAACTCTTACCTTTCAAACTCTGACAACGTTCACATGACTTACACCTACCTCAATCTACTGATCACGACTACATACTAGCTTATGGACCTGAATGACTCATGGCACTCACCTAACATTTATTACAAACAAAAAATTTTTATACACTAGAGGAGAAATAACAGTCAAACATAAGTACTCCACTTATACAAAAAGTATCTTGAGTGAATAATATATTTCTTTAGACCCGATTAACAGTAAAACAGGTAAAATACCTGGAAATCTGCTTCACAAGAACAGCGATGATCTATACTAATGAAATAATAAAATGCTACCCAAAGACACACAGTATTTTCATGCTCTTTAATAATAATTACATGATAGTAAGAATAATAATATTAATATTAATGATAACAATAATTAGCCTGACCTGGGGTGGCATTGTGGATGAAGCGTGGACCTGGAATGCTGGCATCCCCTGGAAACAGCAGACTTGCCTGATCAAAGCACATCCCGGGTGACTACAGCGGATGAATATTTCCCCGCTCCTCTCTCTCCTTTCTGTAAAATCAGTAACTAAAATCTTTTTAGAAAAAGAGTTACATTGTTTTCTCAACACTCTCTACACTGAAATAGAAAAGTGCTTGCACTGGAAGTGCTCACTTACACTGGGAGTGGAACGTGCACTTCACAAGCCCTCCGGAGATTCTTCTCTGCTCCTCCCGCCCAGTTACATCTCCTCCCCCAACCCCTCCCCTGTGTCCCCTCAGCCCCTCCTGAATCCCCGGAGTCGCGTATCCTCTCACCTCTACACCTCTGACCCCAAGAGAAGGGCCCCTGCCCAGCAGCAGCTGGCCTCACATCCACTGACATCCTCCCTCTTCCCGTGCAAAGTGTCAACTTCGGGTCTGGGCCCCATTTCCTTCCAGTCCAACCCGGTACCTTTCTCTTGACCCCGCTTCTCATCTCTGGCTGGTCAGCCTCTGGGGGACGGGTCCCGCCGCCCACACCTGACTTTAGTTTTTTCTGGCTCATTCACATGAAAACACTCAGGAAACAGATACACTCGTCCACGTTTACCTTAGCAAAATAAATTCATTTACACTTTATAAAATTTAAAACTACAATAGAAAACACATATTCTTTTCAAAATCAAAACTCGTACCACCACAAGGGGACATTCTGAAATGCAAAAACCCTAAGGGAACACGCAGACTCCAAGGGAAACGGTGGGAAAATTTCTATGGGGGGGGCGAATAAAGGTTGACGGGCTTTCTATGAAAAATATTACAGAAATTAATAAATAGGAATAGGACAATTAATTACTGCTCCTATTCATCACTGTAAACCTACTCTGGAACCCACCTGTGTTATGCGAATGTCATACAAATGGACATTATATAACACTTAGTATGGCAGAGGGCAAAACCCATGACTGCAAAGACCAGCGCTTCCTACCGCTGAGGTGGATGGACGCGGGAGTTCCTGCTTTCCACGCACTGCACATAAATGCGGAAACAGAAGCTCCCAATGAGACATAGAAGAATACAAGAAAAAAACAGAAAAAGTTATCATCGAAAGAGATGAATCACACCTCTCTCCTTCAGAGATGAGAGGACCCCCCCATCTTCTTCAAAATTATCAGTAAGGAGAGAAAACAACGTGAATGGAAAGTGGATTCCTCTTTCGTAGGGGACCCGCTCTGCTGAACCTTCTCTGCGCACCTGCACTAAGGTGTCATTCCCCGAGATGCCCGCATGAGGGCGCCAGGCCATTGCATGGACGGCGGCTGTAAAGGCGACTGCGTTCTCCTCCACACCTGCGGTGACACATAGAAACTACAAATCTTTCTCTCCTTACGGTTCCTTTAGAAATCCGCAACAAAAAGTAACTGCACAGTCCGTATACTTGCAAGTTGTCATATACTTTTAAATAAACTCCAAGATGAATAAAAGGGCACTTATAATATAATTGCAATTGAAACATAATTAACACTGTGCACCAAAATGTACAGGAAATTCTAAGTCTTACCTGAACCCATGAGCAAAGAAGAAAACCTGACGCTTTATCACTTTTTCACGTTTCTTCACCACTTACTTGAGTAACTCCAGGGAACCTCACCTTCACGCGGCCTGGACAATGGCAACACCTGGAGCGCGAACCACAGACCCCAGGCCCCTTCTCACTGCGAGTCCGGACTGCACTATGCCTGAGTCCATCCGCCCCACACGTCGCCTCTTCCCGCCTCTCGGGTCTCCCTGTGCACCTCTGACCTCCACACACTTCACGGCCCTCATTTGTTCATTATCTTTCAGGGACGTAGCCAGTTGCAAAGTGCCAGGACCAACCAGAATTGCAGACCTAAAGTTTAATGAACAAAAATCATATTCAATAGATAGCCCTGGACAGTTCACTCAGTGGATAGACTGTCTGCTTGGCGTATGGACAACGCAGGGAGTTCCATTCTGGGTCAGGGCACAGGGAGAAATGACCATCTGCTTCTCCCCCCACCTTTCTCCCATTTTTTCTTCTCTTCCTCTCCCCTTCCTCCCCCCAGGCAGTGGAGCATGGCCCCAGGGCTGTCACCTCAGGATCTGAAAACAGCTCCGTGCCCAGTTAGTTTTAATAATCACACAGACAATTTACTACTCACAAATTCTTTTGGCATGCCTGGGTACAGCTTAAGGGGGCTTCGCGGGCGGCGTGCTCCTCTCAGCTGGCTTTGGTCAGAGCTCAGAGTGGCATGAAGACAGTCCACATCAACGTTGGAGTCTGGGCGACTACTGCAGCAGGGGGCCCTCAGTTTTAGTACCTTTTCTGGCCAATGCCTTCTAACAGGTGTCAATCTAGAGGATTACTACCTCAAACGATCATTTTGGGAGTTCCTCACAGGGAACTTCTTTTATGTTAATCTACTGAAATATTTACATCAAACCACTTTTTAAGATGTTCTTATTTACATTAACTTACAAAGATATGATACCAAGCCACTTCTTATCTATGTATAAGTTCACACACACACTAACTGGGCCCTGCTGGAAAGTCAGTCTGTTTATCACATCTGCATCAATATATTAATGAAATAAAATTATTTAATTTATTTAATTATTTTAAATATTATTTTAATTACTTTTATATATCTTCCATATTTTTGTTTTTTAAATATTTCTATATATTTAATTACTATAACATTATATTACTACAATAGTTAACTTACAAAGTTATGACATCAAGCCACTTCTTATCTATGTATAACTTCATACACACACTAACTGGGCCTTGCTTGAAAGTCAGAGTCTGTTTATCACATCTACACACACTATATTAATTCCTATCCAGATTGCATGACTTCATTCAATTTCCTTATTTCTAATATTATATCTTAATTAATTTCATATATCTTCCATATTTTTTATATTTCTATATATTTAATTACTATAACATTATATTACTACAACAGATGTCCAATCCTGCAGAGGCTCTCAGTGTAACAATTTCTTTTTTATTTGTTTCTTTATTTAAAAAAAACATTTTGGAGAGTGGAGAGAGAAAGAGAGACAGAGAGAGAATGGGGGAAGAGCAGAAAGCATCAACTCCTATATGTGTTTTGTCCAGGCAAACCCAGTCTTTTTATTTTAATTATTTTTTGTTTGTACATTTTATTTATTTTGGAGGGTAGAGAGAGAGGCAATTTCTTTAATGCATGTGAAATAAAAGAAAGGAGGGAAGATTCCACGAGAGCCTGAGAGCCAGAGCCAGACAGATGAGGAAGTAGGAAAGAGTTTGTCCTCTCACCGTTTTGCAGGAGGGGACTATCAGGGGCAGGTCAAAGGTATGATCCTACCGATGCACAGAGTGGCCAGACACAGCTCAGTGATGGCAAAGAGAAGCCTTTGGTAAAGAAGTGATGTGCCAGGGTGTGAGTTCCCACCTCGATCTGTTCATTTCATGAATTTCTATCGGATCAGGAGGAGGTCCCATTCCACTGAACGCTTTCTTATCCACACTGTGTTCCTCCACCTACAGTCTGTTTAGATACAAATTCATTTTCAGTGGGGCTATTTGTTTTAGAGTGCTATGTGAGTATTGATTAGAAATGCATTGTGGTTTTGTCAGTTTATGAAAGAGAAATGTTTCATTAGGTACATGGTGAGTAAAGATGTTCTTTCCACTTCTGGCTTGTGTTTTTATTATGTAAATAGATTTTTTAAAATAGTTGATTTTAATTTTATAAAGTCCCTGGTGTTTTTTTTTATTTCAATGGGTCCCTGAAACCTAGAAGAATGGAGAGGGGCAAGGGGGATCCCCGAGGCCCGAGGCGCAGGGGAAGGAGGAGGGAGGTGGCAGCGAGATGAGAGGTGTGGGGCGGGCTTAGTACTGCTCAGTCGGGACCCGCGGTGAGAAGAGGAGTGGGGACCGCCACCCGAGATCTGAGGGAGGCGGTCGCCGAGGTCGCGTGCAGATGAGGTGCATTCGATGTACTAACATAGGTTCTGAAGGAAATTCAGAAAGTGGGGGACCGTCAGGTTTTCTTTCTTGCTCATCTGTGCAGGGAAGAGTGTGTAACATGCGCAGTGTTTGTATTATGTTTCAGTTCCAATGGCATTGTAACCGCTAGTTTAATTTATTTTGTGTGTTATTGAGAACTGCATTTGATAACTTGTAGTGAGAAAAGCTCTGTAGTTAATTTTTTGTTGCGGATTTCTAGAATAACGACCAGGAGGGGAAGATACACCGTTTCTATGTGTTTGTTACCTCTGTGTCTAGTCTAATGCGGTTCTTCTCAAATATACCATCAGCGCGATAGCCTGCTGCCCTCGTGTGGGCATCCCGGGAATGACATCATAGTGCAGGTGCGCAGTAGAGCGAATCCCCTACCAAGGCAGAATCCATGTAACTCAGGGTTAGTCAACCTTTTTATGCCTACTGCCCACTTTTGTATCTCTGTTAGCAATAAAATTTTCTAACCTCCCATCGGTTCCACAGTAATGGTGATTTATAAAGTAGGGAAGTAACTTTATAAAATTTATAAAGCAGAGTTAAAGCAAGTTAAAGCAGATAATAATAATTACTTACCAAGTACTTTATGTTGGATTTTCGCTAAGTTTGACAGAATAAATCTTTATAAAAGAACTTACTACCACCCACAATGAAAGCTGGAATGCCCACTAGTGGGTGGAAGGGACCAGGTTGACTACCACTGACACAAGGTTTGTTCTGTCCTTACTGATTTTTTTGAAGCAGGGCGTCTATCATTTTTGAAGGAGTGACAATTGTCTCTGAATGAGAGATGTGTTGAATATATTTCATTGACAGTTTTTCTTCTTTTTTTGTAACTATGATGTAAGTGGGAATTTGTGTTATGGAGTTTATATTAAGTATAGGAAAAGTTGGAATCACCGAGTGAATAAAGTTTATTGATAGGAAGCAATACTGTTTGCAGTGATAATTTTTGCCCTAAATATTAACAACAGTTGTATAATATCTATTTGTATAAGGTTTGCCTATTACAGTAGGGTTCCACAATAAGTTTTTGCTGTGACTGTGAGAAGGAATTAATTATTGTACTTATATTTATTAATTCTTGTAGTATTTTCCTTGGAATGACCATCACCCTTTATTCGCCCCACTGCATAGATTTTCTACCATTTTCCTTGCATTCATCTTGTCCCTTTAGGGTTATTGCATTTTAGAATGTTCCCTATGTTGTGTTTCCTGTTTATATTCTCTAAAAAAGGTGTTTTCAATGGCAGTTTTTAGTTTTATGAAGTAACTATTTTGCTGCAGTAAATGAGAACGAGTGTACCAGGTTCAATGCTGTTTTATGTAAATAAACCGTTGAAAACTATAGTTGTGTGTGAGCTGCTGGGCCAGTCGCGAGGCCTAAGGCAGGATCAGCAAGGAGGTGAGAGGTGGGGCCCTGCCTAGATGAGAGTTGGGGCTGGGCCAAGGGAAATTTGGCCGCGAGCACGTTGGAGATGAGGCGCAGAGGAAGAGGCAGGAAGGCGGTGGACGTGAGGTGCGAGGCTTCCGGGCAGGGGCCGCAGTTCACTGGTCGGGATGTGCAGAGCTCGGATAAACGTGATTGTATTCGTGATTGTATTCCTGGGGCTGGGAATAATGGGGTGGGGGATGGGACAGAGAGGATGCGAGCTAGCCAGAGGTTCAGGGTGCAGGTGCATCCCGCTGCAAGGAGAGAAGGGCTCCCAGACTGTTTGTAGGGAATACGCTTCTGCTCCCCATGTAAGATCAGCAAAAAACCTGCTGTTTGTATTGTATGTCACTCATCATCCTGTTTCTTGTGAGGTAGGGTTTGTCTTTCTGAGTACTATTGAACTTTGGGGCAGGATCATTGTGTGTCCTGGGGAACGTCCTCTGCATTGTAGGTGCTTGTGAGAAGCTGTTCCTTCTATTCATTGCCAGGAATGAACATCCAGCCAGATCCCCATGCTCTTGATAATATTAAACGGCGCCATGTTGGCTGAATATGACCCCAGGGCATATTCACCTTAGTCAGAAAGCACAGCCCTGGAAGCTTTAAGCAATCTGGCCTTCGAAGTATATTTCCATTATAGTTTCTTTGAAATTATTTTATAATTTGTGATTAATTAAATTTAGTATTTTTTAATTTAATGTTTATTTATTTGATAACATGTTTATGTAATGATAATGTTGGTCAAATAAGTTTGTAAATATAATGTACATGTTTGCTCGCTTATAGTTAGTATTGGGTGTGGGGGAGAGGCTGTAAGTAGGCCGGGTCGTTACAGCTCTTAGTTTTAAGACTAAGCTTTTCCCCACACATTTGACTGATTGCATGATGTGTGGTGGTGCACTCTTATGAGGAATTCCATTATGCCTCAAATAAGTGACTTTGTATCAGAGAGTTTCTTGTTTGTATACTGGATTAAAGGTTTTGGATTTCTACACTGTAAAGTGGGGAAGACCGGGAGCTTGTTCTCTCTCTGGGTTCTTGAGATTAGCATATGAGGAGAAAGCAGAGAGGAGAGAGCAAAAAAAGGCCATGTGGAGGAGACCAGGAGAAGCAGCCAAGGTGGTGGAGCACTGAGTGAGAAGCCAGTTTGTGCAGTTTGTGCAGGGAGAAAGAAAAAGATGGGGAACAGAAGTGAGTAAGTCTGGTGAGCTAGAAACCTTTGATTTTAGAAAACTGGGATAAGTCAGTAGCTTTGTGTAAGGCCAGGAGCTGCCATCGTGGCCATTCACATGCAGGTTCCCATTGGATTTAGGCAGACGATAAAGAAATGGTGGAGTCAGAAGATGGGGGGCCATCCTATTTATTGGTGTCTCACCAAGACAGGAAAAACCACAAAAGAAGACAAGGGAAAAGCAGAAAACCAGCTTTTCCCATGAAGGGCAAGGGATCAGGGAAGCCCCTGCAATCTTGATAGCAGGAACTGAGTGAGCCAGCTCCTGGTCTGTCCCACATTATAGTGTAGAAAACCAAAATCCCTTAATCCAATATACAAGCAAGGAAGTCTCTGATACAAAGTCACTTATTCAAGGCATAATTGGATTCCTCATGAGAGTGCACCACCCAGATCATATAATCAGTCAAGGGTGTGGGGAAAATCTTAGTCCTAAAACCAAACCTTAGGCTACAACGACCTGGCCTGCTTATAGCCTGTCCCCCACACCCAATACAAATCACAAGCAAGCAAACATATATATCATATTTACAAACTTATTTGACCAACACTTTGTGAGCACTGAATGAGTGGGTTTTGGAGCCCAGTGTGTGTTTTTATTTGCCTGCTGGGTGCAAGCTAGGATTAAAGAAGATGGCCCACCAGTTTATGGCTCCATTGTTTCATTACCATCTGTCCGAATCTAATGGAAACCTGCATGGGTCAGGTGCCTACTGGCCACACAGATAATTTTTCTACAGGGTTCTAGATGAAGTGTTAAAAGAGCTCTAGAGAAAGTAATGTTATAAAGTACCCTACCCCAGATTCTGAAAGGCACTGTAGCTCACTCCATTAGGTTTACGTAGAGACACCCAGTCCAGATGAATTTTGAAGAATTTTATTGAAGGAGATTTGTTAAATATGCTGGCTGCATATGGCTGACTTGGGGCATAGCAGTCTCAAATCTTGTGCCTTGAGTACATCTAGAGGCTGGTTATATACCCTTTGAGCATATACAGGTTGGGGAGCATGACAGCATGACACAATCATTAACAAGATTTAAATTACATTAAGAAGATCAACATTAAAACTTTCAAGGTAATACAATGAAAGACATTCACAAATCCTTTTAGTGTCTGTCTCTCCTCCTAGTGTCTGCCTAGAGATACATCACTCTCAGGATTCCAGGAAGGGAGGGAGAGCTAAAAACCAGTGTAGGCTGGTATGTAAATTTTGTCTCTCATTGAAAGCAAAAGAAAGTTCCTCAGATAACCTTAATCCAGGGGTCTCCAAACTATGGCCTGCAGGCCGCATACAAACCTCTGAGGCCATTTCTCCACCCCACCACACTTCCAGAAGGGGCACATCTTTCATTGTGGTCAGTGAGAGGAGCATAGTTCCCACTGAAATATTGGTCAGTTTTTTTATCTAAATTTACTTGTTATTTATTTTAAATATTGTATTTTTCCCATTTTGTTTTTTTTTTACTTTAAAATAAGATATGTGCAACATGAATAGGGATTTGTTCATAGTTTTTTTTATAGTTCAGCTCTCCAACAGTCTGAGGGACAGTGAACTGGCCCCCTGTGTAAAAAGTTTGGGGAACCTTGTCCTAATCCTTTCAGAGAACTTAAAACAAAATGACCCTTGTCATCCGTGTAAGTCAGGAGACTTCTATATTCTTTTTCCTCCATTTTTTAAAGAAAGTACAGGACAGAAAGCCTGACTTTTTCCTTTAAAATGACATTGTCAATACTAAGTTTTACAGTTCTCTGGTACCTTACTACACTTCATGGCAGTTTTTTTGGTTCATTGAAATATGTAGAAAGGTGGTTTATCATCTAATAGGGTCAGTTTTTAAAAAGTGGCAAGCATTCTTGTAAGCTTGGTAAATTTGAATATTTGGAGTATTGTGGAGTAGTTATGTTTATGAAATGTTATTTGCCAGTTTGATTATTTTTTTAAATGTTCTTACATAATTTTTGGTTGCAGGCATAGATTTGAAAGCTGTCCTTCATTGCCGATTAAGATGGGTGAGTTCAATTACCTATATAGTTATGTATGTTTCTGTTTTCTCTTTTAGGTGTGGTGTATTATTTGAGTTTGTTATGAATTGCATATGAATGTAGATATTCCTGGTCTACTGAACCTAGTAAAAGGATTTTGTGTATTTATGGGACCAGGTTTTGCCTTAAAATCTATTGTATGTTACCCAAATATTTTTGGTGGTTATTTTTAGTTCTTTTAATGTCTTGCTGCCTTATGTTGTAGGTAGCTCCAGGGTTTTCTATTAGGTGTGGGTAGCTATTAACTTCCAGAAGGAAGTGCTTTCAGTGGATGTCAGGATGTAGTGGTGCCTTTTATTTTCTCCTATGTTTGTTTTGATACAATTTACAATATGTTACAAAGTACCCTACCTCAGATTCTGTAAGGCACCCAGTCCAGATAAATTTTGAAGAGTTTTTTTAAAGGAGGAGATTGCTGAATATGCAGGTTGACTCAGAGCATAACAGTCCCAAATTGTGAGCCCCGAGTACATTTCAGAGGCTGGTATATACCATTTGACCACATACAGGTTGGGGAGAGGGCATGACAGCAGGAAACAATCATTAACAAGATTATAACATTTGTCTAGGGGATTTACAGAAAATGTTAAAACTTTCAAGGTAATACAAAGACATTCACAAATCCTTTCAGTATCTATCTCCTCTCCTTTGCCTCAAAGTACACTTTAATTTCAGGATTCCAGGAAGGGAGGGAGAGCTAAGATGAGTGTAGGGTGGTATGTTAATTTTGCCTCTTATTGAAAGCAAAAGGGAGTTCTTCAGATACCCTTAATATTTTAGAGAACTTAAAAACAAATGACCCTAGTTGTCCTTGTAAGTCAGGAGACTTCTATATACTTTTTCCTCCAATTTCCAAAGAAAGAACATGAAAGCCTGACTTTTTCTGCCTAGAATATCAATATTAACTTTGCTGCTTTTTGGTACCTTACAACAATATCATAATTTTTTTTCATGTAAAGAGAAACCTTTGTCATATATATTATGTGTCTGAATTTGAATCCATTACTTTGTGCCAATAATTAGGCTATTTATGTTTATTGATAAGGAGTTACCCAGAAGTTTATTTTAATAGCCACAAGGAAATTATTCAATGTAGTTGTGATTTTTTCTGTTCATTGCTTTTTGTATACTGTTGGTTAGATAAGTTTGTAAATATGATACTGATAGATATATGAATTTATCAGAAATTCCAAGTGCCCTTTGGTTGTTACACCTGACTTCCTGACCTCACCCTTACTTACTGGATAATTGCCCCTGAGGCAGAAGAGTTCCAGGAAGCTGGTCAAGCACACTAAGGAGGAGTGTTCCAGAAAGCTGAAACCGTAAATCTGCAGGAGGGGACCTACCAGAACTTCTGGCTCAGTACCTCCTCAGGCTTTCTTAAACACTATAAAAATTTGCCCCCTAGTCTGTACTCATGCACTTTACCCTAGAGAAGTGCCTAAAAGTGTTCCTTTCTTTCTTTCTTTCTTTTTTTTTATGATGTTAGCTATGCGGGGTTTTTTTTGTTTGTTTTTTTAATAAATTTTTATTAATGGTAATGGGATGACATTAATAAATCAGGGTACATATATTCAAAGAAAACATGTCTAGGTTATTTTGTCATCAAATTATGTTGCAAACCCCTCGCCCAAAGTCAGATTGTCCTCCGTCACCCTCTATCTAGTTCTCTGTGCCCCTCCCCCTCCCCCTAACTCTCTCCCTCCCTCCCTCCCATGTCCTCCCTCCCCCCCCACCCTTGGTAACCACCACACTCTTGTCCATGTCTCTTAGTCTCATTTTTATGTTCCACCAATGTATGGAATCATGTAGTTCTTGTTTTTTTCTGATTTGCTTATTTCACTCCTTATAATGTTATCAAGATCCCACCATTTTGCTGTAAATGATCTGATGTCATCATTTCTTATGGCTGAGTAGTATTCCATAGTGTATATGTGCCACATCTTCTTTATCCAGTCTTCTATTGAAGGGCTTTTTGGTTGTTTCCATGTCTTGGCCACTGTGAACAGTGCTGCAATGAACATGGGGCTACATGTGTCTTCACGTATCAATGTTTCTGAGGTTTTGGGGTATATACCCAGTAGAGGGATTGCTGGGTCATAAGGTAGTTCTATTTGCAGTTTTTTGAGGAACCACCATACTTTCCTCCATAATGGTTGTACTACTTTACAGTCCCACCAACAGTGAATGAGGGTTCCTTTTTCTCCACAGCCTCTCCAACATTTGCTATTACCCGTCTTGTTGATAATAGCTAATCTAACAGGAGTGAGGTGGTATCTCATTGTAGTTTTGATTTGCATTTCTCTAATAACTAATGAAGCTGAGCATCTTTTCATATATCTGTTGGCCATTTGTATCTCTTCCTGGGAGAAGTGTCTGTTCATGTCCTCTTCCCATTTTTTTATTGGATTGTTTGTTTGTTTGTTGTTGAGTTTTATGAGTTCTTTGTAAATTTTGGATATTAGGCCCTTATCTGAGCTGTCGTTTGAAAATATCAGTTCCCATATAGTTGGCTGTCTGTTTATTTTGATATCAGTTTCTCTTGCTGAGCAAAAACTTTTAATTCTGATGTAGTCCCATTCATTTATCTTTGCCTTCACTTCTCTTGCCATTGGAGTCAAGTTCATAAAATGTTCTTTAAAACCCAGGTCCATGATTTTAGTACCTATGTCTTCTTCTATGTACTTTATTGTTTCAGGTCTTATATTTAGGTCTTTGATCCATTTTGAATTAATTTTAGTACACGGGGACAGGCTGTAGTCGAGTTTCATTCTTTTGCATGTGGCTTTCCAGTTTTCCCAACACCATTTGTTGAAGAGGCTTTCTTTTCTCCATTGTGTGTTGTTGGCCCCTTTATCAAAGATTATTTGACCATATATATGTGGTTTTATTTCTGGGCTTTCTATTCTGTTCCATTGGTCTGAGTGTCTATTTTTTTGCCAATACTATGCTGTTTTGATTATCGTGGCCCTATAATATAGTTTAAAGTCAGGTATTGTAATGCCCCCAGCTTCATTCTTTTTCCTTAGGATTGTTTTGGCTATTCGGGGTTTTTTATAGTTCCATATAAATCTGATGATTTTTTGCTCCATTTCTTTAAAAAATCTCATAGGGATTTTGATGGGAATTGCATTAAATTTGTATATTGCTTTGGGTAATATGGCCATTTTAATTATATTTATTCTTCCTATCCAAGAACAAGGAATATTTTTCCATCTCATTGTATCTTTTTCGATTTCCCTTAACAATGCTTTGTAATTTTCATTATATAGGTCCTTTACGTTCTTTGTTATGTTTATTCCTAGGTATTTTATTTTTTTTGTTGCAATCGTGAAGGGGATTATTCTTTTGAGTTCGTTTTCTAATATTTCATTGTTGGCATATAGAAAGGCTATGGACTTTTGTATGTTAATTTTGTATCCTGCGACCTTACTGTATTGGTTTATTGTTTCTAATAATCTTTTTGTGGAGTCCTTCGGGTTTTCAATGTATAGGATCATATCATCAGCAAAAAGTGATAGCTTTACTTCTTCTTTTCCGATATGGATGCCTTTTATTTCTTTGTCTTGTCTGATTGCTCTGGCCAGAACTTCTAGCACCACGTTGAATAAGAGTGGAGAGAGTGGACAACCCTGTCTTGTTCCTAATTTAAGGTAGAAAGTCCTCAGTTTTATGCCGTTTAATAGGATGTTGGCTGATGGTTTATCATATATGGCCTTTATCATGTTGAGATATTTTCCTTCTATACCCATTTTGTTGAGAGTCTTAAACATAAAATTGTGTTGTATTTTATCAAAAGCCTTTTCTGCATCTATTGATAAGATCATGTGGTTTTTGTTCTTTGTTTTGTTGATATGGTGTATTACGTTAACTGTTTTGCGTATGTTGAACCATCCTTGAGATTCTGGGATGAATCCCACTTGATCATGATGTATTATTTTTTTAATATGTTGTTGTATTCGGTTTGCCAGTATTTTGTTTAGTATTTTAGCATCTGTATTCATTAGAGATATTGGTCTGTAGTTTTCTTTCTTTGTGCCATCCTTGCCAGGTTTTGGTATGAGGGTTATGTTGGCCTCATAAAATGTGTTTGGAAGTATTGCTTCTTCTTCAATTTTTTGGAAGACTTTGAGTAGAATAGGAACCAAGTCTTCTTTGAATGTTTGATAGAATTCACTAGTATAACCGTCTGGGCCTGGACTTTTATTTTTGGGGAGATTTTTAATAGTTTTTTCTATTTCCTCCCTGCTGATTGGTCTGTTTAGGCTTTCTGCTTCTTCATGACTCAGTCTAGGAAGGTTGTATTGTTCTAGGAATTTATCCATTTCTTTTAGATTGTTGTATTTGGTGGCATATAATTTTTCATAGTATTCTACAATAATTCTTTGTATTTCTATGATGTCTGTGGTGATCTCTCCTCTTTCATTTTGGATTTTATTTATTTGAGTCCTGTGTCTTTTTTCCTTGGTGAGTCTTGCCAAGGGTTTGTCAATTTTGTTGATCTTTTCAAAGAACCAGCTCCTTGTTTTATTGATTTTTTCTATAGTTTTTCTGTTCTCTATTTCATTTATTTCTGCTCTGATTTTTATTATCTCCTTTCTTCGGCTGGTTTTGGGTTGTCTTTGTTCTTCTTTTTCTAGTTCCTTAAGGTGTGAAGTTAAGTGGTTTACTTCGGCTCTCTCTTGTTTGTTCATATAGGCCTGAAGTGATGTGAACTTTCCTCTTATTACTGCTTTTGCTGTATCCCAGAGATTCTGATATGTCGTATTTTCATTTTCATTTGTCTGTATATATCTTTTGATTTCTGCGCTTATTTCTTCTTTGAACCACTCATTTTTTAGAAGTATGTTGTTTAGTTTCCACATTTTTGTGGGTTTTTCCCCCTCTTTTTTGCAGTTGAATTCTAGTTTCAAGGCTTTATGATCAGAAAATATGCTTGGTACAATTTCAATTTTTCTAAATTTGCTGATATTGTCTTTGTGGCCCAACATATGGTCAATTCTTGAGAATGTTCCATGTACACTAGAGAAAAATGTATATTCTGTCGCTTTGGGATGAAGTGTCCTGTAGATGTCTATCATATCCAGGTGTTCTAGTATTTTGTTTAAGGCCACTATATCTTTATTGATTCTCTGTTTGGATGACCGATCTAGAGCCGTCAGCGGTGTATTGAGGTCTCCAAGTATGATTGTATTTTTGTTAGTTTTTGTTTTAAGGTCAATAAGTAGCTGTCTTATATATTTTGGTGCTCCTTGGTTTGGTGCATATATATTAAGGATTGTTATGTCTTCTTGATTCAACTTCCCCTTAATCATTATGAAATGACCATTTTTGTCTCTGAGTACTTTTTCTGTCTTGTAGTCAGCATTATTAGATATGAGTATTGCTACACCTGCTTTTTTTTGGGTGTTGTTTGCTTGGAGTATTGTTTTCCAGCCTTTCACTTTGAATTTGTTTTTATCCTTGTTGCTTAGATGTGTTTCTTGTAGGCAGCATATAGTTGGATTTTTTTTTAATCCATTCTGCTACTCTGTGTCTTTTTATTGGTAAGTTTAATCCATTTACATTTAGTGTAATTATTGACACTTGTGGGTTCCCTACTGCCATTTTATAAATTACTTTCTGTTAGTTTTGTATCTAGTTTGATTCTTCTCTTTTGTTTTTCTATCATTTGTTTTTGTTTGTTTGTGTTCCATACTTCTTTCCTCTGTTGCTACCTTTTTTAAGTCAAGTGTTTTTGTGGTGGTTTTTTCAAGGGTGGTTACCATTAAGTAATGAAAAGGGTACCTACCATATTCATTGTAGTACCCTATCTTATAAGTATTTCTGCACTTCATCATCCTTTGCTACTGTTAATCTCCATCCTCTCCCCCCTTTTTTTCCTTTGTTGTCACAGTTTAAGTTTGGTTTTATTGTGTTCTTGGTGGAGCTGTTACTTGTGGTGTTGTTTTCTTTTGTTCTTTGAATCTGGTTGGAAAACCCCCCTTAGTATTTCCTGGAGTGGGGGCTTTCTGTTGATAAATTCTCTCATCTTTTCTGTATTTGTGAATGTTTTTATATCTCCTTCATACTTGAAGGATAGCTTTGATGGGTATAGTATTCTTGGCTGAAAGTTCCTCTCTTTCAGGGCTTTAAATATTGGGGTCCACTCTCTTCTAGCTTGTAGAGTTTCTGCTGAGAAATCTGATGATAATCTAATAGGCCTTCCTTTATATGTTGTACTCTTCTTTTCCCTGGCTGCCTTGAGAATTTTTTCTTTGTCATTGGTTTGTGTCATCTTTATTATGATGTGCCTTGGAGTGGGTTTGTTGGGGTTAAGAAAACTCGGTGTTCTGTTTGCTTCTTGAATTTGAGGCTTTAGTTTCTTCCACAGGCTTGGGAAGTTCTCGTCTATTATTTGTTTGAGTATATTCTCCATTCCATTTTCTTCCTCTTCTCCCTCTGATATACCTATTATTCTTATGTTATTCTTTCTGATGGAGTCAGACAATTCCTGTAGGGCTTTCTCATTTTTTATTATTTTTGAGTCTCTTTCTTCTTCTCTCTGTTGTGCCTCAAGTTGTTTGTCTTCTATTTCACTAATCCTATCTTCAATCTGGGCTGTTCTGTTAGCTAAGCTTGTTACCTCGTTTTTCAGCTCGTGAATTGAGTTTTTCATTTCTGTTTGATTTGTTTTAATAGTTTCAATTTCCTTGGTAATATATTCTTTGTGTTCATTGAGTTGTTTTCTGATCTCCCTATATTGCCTTTCTGTGTTTTCTTGTATATCTCTGAGTATTTTTAAGATTTCTATTTTAAATTCTCTGTCATTTAGCTCCAAGGCTTCCAATATGTTAAGTCTTTTCTCCATAGATTTTTCCATATCTACTTGTGTTACCTCTCTTTCTTTTGTATCCATAATATTCGATTTCCTCTTTCTTATCGGCATCTGAGGGTGGTCTTATTGATAGCACTAATTAGAATTAATAAAGAGTAAAAAGAAAAAAAAAAGGGTAAAACACCCCACAAAAAAAACAGTAATAATTTATTATTTCCCCCTTTTTTTTCTCTCTTCTCTTTCCCTCCTCTCCCCTCCTCAGGGAAATATCATGCCTATAATGGAGGGCCTGATTTGGGGTGAAGAGTTCAAGGGGCATAAAAAAGGGAGTAGGGACCTACTAAATGCAAAAAAAAAAAAAGGAAGAAAATCTTAGACAAGCATAAGATGATTTGCTTGTAAGTGATGGTCAACTAAGAGATATAATGAGAGGGATAAGAGGGAATCAGAAAAAAGGACCAAAAAAGAATAATAAAGAAGAAAAAATAAAAATAATAAGTAAAAATCTTTTGTATTAAGTGGAGCAAAGACTAAATACAATGGAGACCTTGGGTTGGGAGGACCCAAAATGCCACAAAAATAAACAAACAAGAGAAAAACAAAAGCAAAAAAGAGAAATAAAGCCAAAAAAAAGCCTTGAGTCCCAAATTAACTAATTTGTTCGTGATTGAGGATTATATGGGAGGAAAGTAAAATGAGAAAAGAAAAAACGAATAGAAAGGAAAAAATAAGAAAAAGAGAAAAACGAAGGAAGAAATAAAATAGGAGGAGAAAAAAACAAAATAAAGCAAGACAAAAAAAACAAAAAAAAACAAAAGAGGAGAGAGTGAGAGTTAAGTGTTTTGGAGTATAACCTTAAAGGAGGGTGAGGATGAAGAAGAAAAATAAAATGCAACACTCATGGGTAGTGTAGTTCAAGAAAGGGGAAGCATAAGATGGGCAGAGAATAGAAGGACCAAGGTGGAGGAAATAAAGGCAAAAAGATAGAAGAAACAAACAACAACAACAACCAAAAAAAATTAGCTGATCAAGTTGTAAAGTCTGTGGGTTTTTCTTGATTTTGAGAGGTTAACTTCTTCCTTTTTCTTTTCTCTCCCTCTTCCTAGTCGGTGACTCTGTACCCCAGGCTCTGCCCCTGTGTCACACTTAGGTATGGATTTGCAGTTGATGGGATTCTATGGCAATGTCATATAATTGGCTTTAGTCTTGCTGGTAGTCAAGGCTTGTTGGCATTTGCAGGGTCCAACGATGAGAGAGTTTGCTTTCCTGGATTCTCTTTCCTAGTCCCCCCTTCCTGAATTAGCAGCCTGGTGATCCAGCTATAAGGCTGCAACTGCTTCTGCCTGGGGAGTAAGAGGCTCAAAGAGCTGGGAAATCTCCACTCTATCCCCACTCAGTGCAAGGCTTTGGGAAAGGCTCTGGCAGTCAGGGCCTCCAGTGTAATCAGGCGGGGCTGGGAGTCAATTGTTGTCAAGGTGACTGTTCAGCGCCTAGCATTCAGTTGGACCTCTCAACTCAGGATTTCCACACTTTGTAGCCTGTTTTGGCTGTGAAGAAGAGGCACTAGTCTCTGCTTGCGACTAGTGTAGTATAGATCTTATTATCTGCCAAGTCCCTCTTGTTAGCGTTTATCCCTGAATATGGAGGCTCTATCAATCAGAAGTTGCCCCCGCCCCTTTAGCGAGAGGCACTAAAAAATATCACGCCTCTTGTCTTGGATCGCTGAACTGAGAGAGATCTTATCAATTAGAACCGAGGGTGCGCAGATTTTATGGGTTAAGCTAATTTCAGTGATTGGGTCGCAGCTGTGCTCCCGAAGGTATTTTAGGCTGCCTGCGCGCGCCCCTCCCCCAATGCTTGATTGTTAGCTTGAATGGCTGGGTGAGGTGCCCCGCCCACGAAGAGAATCTCCCAAGCCTCTCCCGCTCGCCCTGCCGCCGCTGGCGGCTGGACCACACCAGGCACAGGATAATGGAGCCCCCTGGGTGTGCGGGCCAGCAGGGCGCCCTGGGCGCATGGAATGCCCAAGGCACGTGCGCGAATGGGGCGCTCCGGGCACCGGTGGCTGGCGACCCCCACTCGCAGTGTGCGGGCCACTGGGAACGTCAGCGGTGCTCAACCGGACCGGGCGCGTGCGCGGCGGCTCGTGGCGGCCGCTCGCGGTGGCGGTTCGCGGAGGCTGCTCGCGGCGGCTGCTCGCGGGGGCTCGCGGTGGCTCGCGGTGGCGGCTCGCATCGGCCGCTCGCGGCGGCTCGCGGTTCCCAAGTATATGGGCTGACTCACCGCAGGCGCACTCCCTCGCGGCTTGAATGAGCGTCGCTGCTGCGGTAGCTTCCTCTACACCCTCGTCTCTCAGATTCAAGTGATAACAGTCCTTTTGCTTTCAGTTTGTGTGGAACTCCGGAATGCTCTGAGGATAAATTTTTCTGTTTCTAGTTGATAAATTTGTTGTGATTTAGGGGAGAGCTGTCGGACGCTCTTCTCACGGTGCCATTTCCGTGACGTCCTCCTTTCTTTCTTTCAATAAAGGCTGCTACACTGGTCTTTTCAGACTACCATGGATTCCAACAGATATATAGGTTTGCTTGCTTATAGTTTACATTGGGTGTACAGGACAGGCTGTAAGCAGGAAGAGTTGTTATAGCCAAAGGCTTAGTTTTAAGACTCACCTTTCCCACCCTTTTGAGGAATCCCATTATGCCTCAGATAAATGACTTTGTAGCAGAGACTTCTTTGTTTGTATATTGGATTAAAGGTTTGGATTTCTACACTATAAAATGGGGCACACTGAAAGCTTGCTTTCTCGGATCCTGAGATTAGCATTAGAGAGAGAGCATAGAAAGGCCATGTGGGAAAGAGGAGAAGCAGCCAAAATCACAGAGTGCTGAAGGAGAAGCCAATTTGTGCAGAATTTAAGCAGAGAGGAGATGAAAAACAGAGGTGAATATGGCTGGTGAGCTAGAAACCTTTGATTCTAGGAAATTCAG